>NW_027143514.1:0-57087 GCF_026170545.1 Melanerpes formicivorus | reverse complement strand
CTTTAGGTTTTACCCCAACAATGTTTTCATTAGTTTCGCTCACTCTCGAAATCAAGCATTTTACAGCAGGTTGGAGCAGCCTGTATCTCAGCACAGGAATAAGGTAGGGAAGAATTCTAAGGATCATTTTGACTGCCTCCAGAAGTTAGATCAGATGGCAAATTGGATTTGGTGCTAGGTCTTTCCCTTTAGGTTTTACCCCAACAATGTTTTCATTAGTTTCGCTCACTCTCGAAATCAAGCCTTTTACAGCAGGTTGGAGCAGCCTGTATCTCAGCACAGGAATAAGGTAGGGAAGAATTCAAATACTCATTTTGACTGCCTCCAGAAGTTAGATCAGATGGCAAATTGGATTTGGTGCTAGGTCTTTCCCTTTAGGTTTTACCCCCAACAATGTTTTCATTAGTTTCGCTCACTCTCGAAATCAAGCATTTTACAGCAGGTTGGAGCAGCCTGTATCTCAGCACAGGAATAAGGTAGGGAAGAATTCTAAGGATCATTTTGACTGCCTCCAGAAGTTAGATCAGATGGCAAATTGGATTTGGTGCTAGGTCTTTCCCTTTAGGTTTTACCCCAACAATGTTTTCATTAGTTTCGCTCACTCTCGAAATCAAGCATTTTACAGCAGGTTGGAGCAGCCTGTATCTCAGCACAGGAATAAGGTAGGGAAGAATTCTAAGGATCATTTTGACTGCCTCCAGAAGTTAGATCAGATGGCAAATTGGATTTGGTGCTAGGTCTTTCCCTTTAGGTTTTACCCCAACAATGTTTTCATTAGTTTCGCTCACTCTCGAAATCAAGCATTTTACAGCAGGTTGGAGCAGCCTGTATCTCAGCACAGGAATAAGGTAGGGAAGAATTCTAAGGATCATTTTGACTGCCTCCAGAAGTTAGATCAGATGGCAAATTGGATTTGGTGCTAGGTCTTTCCCTTTAGGTTTTACCCCAACAATGTTTTCATTAGTTTCGCTCACTCTCGAAATCAAGCATTTTACAGCAGGTTGGAGCAGCCTGTATCTCAGCACAGGAATAAGGTAGGGAAGAATTCAAATACTCATTTTGACTGCCTCCAGAAGTTAGATCAGATGGCAAATTGGATTTGGTGCTAGGTCTTTCCCTTTAGGTTTTACCCCAACAATGTTTTCATTAGTTTCGCTCACTCTCGAAATCAAGCATTTTACAGCAGGTTGGAGCAGCCTGTATCTCAGCACAGGAATAAGGTAGGGAAGAATTCAAATACTCATTTTGACTGCCTCCAGAAGTTAGATCAGATGGCAAATTGGATTTGGTGCTAGGTCTTTCCCTTTAGGTTTTACCCCAACAATGTTTTCATTAGTTTCGCTCACTCTCGAAATCAAGCATTTTACAGCAGGTTGGAGCAGCCTGTATCTCAGCACAGGAATAAGGTAGGGAAGAATTCTAAGGATCATTTTGACTGCCTCCAGAAGTTAGATCAGATGGCAAATTGGATTTGGTGCTAGGTCTTTCCCTTTAGGTTTTACCCCAACAATGTTTTCATTAGTTTCGCTCACTCTCGAAATCAAGCATTTTACAGCAGGTTGGAGCAGCCTGTATCTCAGCACAGGAATAAGGTAGGGAAGAATTCTAAGGATCATTTTGACTGCCTCCAGAAGTTAGATCAGATGGCAAATTGGATTTGGTGCTAGGTCTTTCCCTTTAGGTTTTACCCCAACAATGTTTTCATTAGTTTCGCTCACTCTCGAAATCAAGCATTTTACAGCAGGTTGGAGCAGCCTGTATCTCAGCACAGGAATAAGGTAGGGAAGAATTCTAAGGATCATTTTGACTGCCTCCAGAAGTTAGATCAGATGGCCAATGCAATTTGGTGCTAGGTCTTTCCCTTTAGGTTTTACCCCAACAATGTTTTCATTAGTTTCGCTCACTCTCGAAATCAAGCATTTTACAGCAGGTTGGAGCAGCCTGTATCTCAGCACAGGAATAAGGTAGGGAAGAATTCTAAGGATCATTTTGACTGCCTCCAGAAGTTAGATCAGATGGCCAATGCAATTTGGTGCTAGGTCTTTCCCTTTAGGTTTTACCCCAACAATGTTTTCATTAGTTTCGCTCACTCTCGAAATCAAGCATTTTACAGCAGGTTGGAGCAGCCTGTATCTCAGCACAGGAATAAGGTAGGGAAGAATTCTAAGGATCATTTTGACTGCCTCCAGAAGTTAGATCAGATGGCAAATTGGATTTGGTGCTAGGTCTTTCCCTTTAGGTTTTACCCCAACAATGTTTTCATTAGTTTCGCTCCCTCTCGAAATCAAGCATTTTACAGCAGGTTGGAGCAGCCTGTATCTCAGCACAGGAATAAGGTAGGGAAGAATTCTAAGGATCATTTTGACTGCCTCCAGAAGTTAGATCAGATGGCAAATTGGATTTGGTGCTAGGTCTTTCCCTTTAGGTTTTACCCCCAACAATGTTTTCATTAGTTTCGCTCACTCTCGAAATCAAGCATTTTACAGCAGGTTGGAGCAGCCTGTATCTCAGCACAGGAATAAGGTAGGGAAGAATTCTAAGGATCATTTTGACTGCCTCCAGAAGTTAGATCAGATGGCCAATGCAATTTGGTGCTAGGTCTTTCCCTTTAGGTTTTACCCCAAGAATGTTTTCATTAGTTTCGCTCCCTCTCGAAATCAAGCATTTTACAGCAGGTTGGAGCAGCCTGTATCTCAGCACAGGAATAAGGTAGGGAAGAATTCTAAGGATCATTTTGACTGCCTCCAGAAGTTAGATCAGATGGCAAATTGGATTTGGTGCTAGGTCTTTCCCTTTAGGTTTTACCCCAACAATGTTTTCATTAGTTTCGCTCACTCTCGAAATCAAGCATTTTACAGCAGGTTGGAGCAGCCTGTATCTCAGCACAGGAATAAGGTAGGGAAGAATTCTAAGGATCATTTTGACTGCCTCCAGAAGTTAGATCAGATGGCAAATTGGATTTGGTGCTAGGTCTTTCCCTTTAGGTTTTACCCCAACAATGTTTTCATTAGTTTCGCTCACTCTCGAAATCAAGCATTTTACAGCAGGTTGGAGCAGCCTGTATCTCAGCACAGGAATAAGGTAGGGAAGAATTCTAAGGCTCATTTTGACTGCCTCCAGAAGTTAGATCAGATGGCAAATTGGATTTGGTGCTAGGTCTTTCCCTTTAGGTTTTACCCCAACAATGTTTTCATTAGTTTCGCTCACTCTCGAAATCAAGCATTTTACAGCAGGTTGGAGCAGCCTGTATCTCAGCACAGGAATAAGGTAGGGAAGAATTCTAAGGATCATTTTGACTGCCTCCAGAAGTTAGATCAGATGGCAAATTGGATTTGGTGCTAGGTCTTTCCCTTTAGGTTTTACCCCAACAATGTTTTCATTAGTTTCGCTCACTCTCGAAATCAAGCATTTTACAGCAGGTTGGAGCAGCCTGTATCTCAGCACAGGAATAAGGTAGGGAAGAATTCAAATACTCATTTTGACTGCCTCCAGAAGTTAGATCAGATGGCAAATTGGATTTGGTGCTAGGTCTTTCCCTTTAGGTTTTACCCCAACAATGTTTTCATTAGTTTCGCTCACTCTCGAAATCAAGCATTTTACAGCAGGTTGGAGCAGCCTGTATCTCAGCACAGGAATAAGGTAGGGAAGAATTCTAAGGATCATTTTGACTGCCTCCAGAAGTTAGATCAGATGGCAAATTGGATTTGGTGCTAGGTCTTTCCCTTTAGGTTTTACCCCAACAATGTTTTCATTAGTTTCGCTCCCTCTCGAAATCAAGCATTTTACAGCAGGTTGGAGCAGCCTGTATCTCAGCACAGGAATAAGGTAGGGAAGAATTCTAAGGATCATTTTGACTGCCTCCAGAAGTTAGATCAGATGGCAAATTGGATTTGGTGCTAGGTCTTTCCCTTTAGGTTTTACCCCAACAATGTTTTCATTAGTTTCGCTCACTCTCGAAATCAAGCATTTTACAGCAGGTTGGAGCAGCCTGTATCTCAGCACAGGAATAAGGTAGGGAAGAATTCTAAGGATCATTTTGACTGCCTCCAGAAGTTAGATCAGATGGCCAATGCAATTTGGTGCTAGGTCTTTCCCTTTAGGTTTTACCCCAACAATGTTTTCATTAGTTTCGCTCCCTCTCGAAATCAAGCATTTTACAGCAGGTTGGAGCAGCCTGTATCTCAGCACAGGAATAAGGTAGGGAAGAATTCTAAGGATCATTTTGACTGCCTCCAGAAGTTAGATCAGATGGCAAATTGGATTTGGTGCTAGGTCTTTCCCTTTAGGTTTTACCCCAACAATGTTTTCATTAGTTTCGCTCACTCTCGAAATCAAGCATTTTACAGCAGGTTGGAGCAGCCTGTATCTCAGCACAGGAATAAGGTAGGGAAGAATTCTAAGGATCATTTTGACTGCCTCCAGAAGTTAGATCAGATGGCAAATTGGATTTGGTGCTAGGTCTTTCCCTTTAGGTTTTACCCCAACAATGTTTTCATTAGTTTCGCTCACTCTCGAAATCAAGCATTTTACAGCAGGTTGGAGCAGCCTGTATCTCAGCACAGGAATAAGGTAGGGAAGAATTCTAAGGATCATTTTGACTGCCTCCAGAAGTTAGATCAGATGGCAAATTGGATTTGGTGCTAGGTCTTTCCCTTTAGGTTTTACCCCAACAATGTTTTCATTAGTTTCGCTCACTCTCGAAATCAAGCATTTTACAGCAGGTTGGAGCAGCCTGTATCTCAGCACAGGAATAAGGTAGGGAAGAATTCTAAGGATCATTTTGACTGCCTCCAGAAGTTAGATCAGATGGCAAATTGGATTTGGTGCTAGGTCTTTCCCTTTAGGTTTTACCCCAACAATGTTTTCATTAGTTTCGCTCACTCTCGAAATCAAGCATTTTACAGCAGGTTGGAGCAGCCTGTATCTCAGCACAGGAATAAGGTAGGGAAGAATTCAAATACTCATTTTGACTGCCTCCAGAAGTTAGATCAGATGGCAAATTGGATTTGGTGCTAGGTCTTTCCCTTTAGGTTTTACCCCAACAATGTTTTCATTAGTTTCGCTCACTCTCGAAATCAAGCATTTTACAGCAGGTTGGAGCAGCCTGTATCTCAGCACAGGAATAAGGTAGGGAAGAATTCTAAGGATCATTTTGACTGCCTCCAGAAGTTAGATCAGATGGCAAATTGGATTTGGTGCTAGGTCTTTCCCTTTAGGTTTTACCCCAACAATGTTTTCATTAGTTTCGCTCACTCTCGAAATCAAGCATTTTACAGCAGGTTGGAGCAGCCTGTATCTCAGCACAGGAATAAGGTAGGGAAGAATTCTAAGGATCATTTTGACTGCCTCCAGAAGTTAGATCAGATGGCAAATTGGATTTGGTGCTAGGTCTTTCCCTTTAGGTTTTACCCCAACAATGTTTTCATTAGTTTCGCTCACTCTCGAAATCAAGCATTTTACAGCAGGTTGGAGCAGCCTGTATCTCAGCACAGGAATAAGGTAGGGAAGAATTCTAAGGATCATTTTGACTGCCTCCAGAAGTTAGATCAGATGGCAAATTGGATTTGGTGCTAGGTCTTTCCCTTTAGGTTTTACCCCAACAATGTTTTCATTAGTTTCGCTCACTCTCGAAATCAAGCATTTTACAGCAGGTTGGAGCAGCCTGTATCTCAGCACAGGAATAAGGTAGGGAAGAATTCTAAGGATCATTTTGACTGCCTCCAGAAGTTAGATCAGATGGCCAATGCAATTTGGTGCTAGGTCTTTCCCTTTAGGTTTTACCCCAACAATGTTTTCATTAGTTTCGCTCACTCTCGAAATCAAGCATTTTACAGCAGGTTGGAGCAGCCTGTATCTCAGCACAGGAATAAGGTAGGGAAGAATTCTAAGGATCATTTTGACTGCCTCCAGAAGTTAGATCAGATGGCAAATTGGATTTGGTGCTAGGTCTTTCCCTTTAGGTTTTACCCCAACAATGTTTTCATTAGTTTCGCTCACTCTCGAAATCAAGCATTTTACAGCAGGTTGGAGCAGCCTGTATCTCAGCACAGGAATAAGGTAGGGAAGAATTCTAAGGATCATTTTGACTGCCTCCAGAAGTTAGATCAGATGGCAAATTGGATTTGGTGCTAGGTCTTTCCCTTTAGGTTTTACCCCAACAATGTTTTCATTAGTTTCGCTCACTCTCGAAATCAAGCATTTTACAGCAGGTTGGAGCAGCCTGTATCTCAGCACAGGAATAAGGTAGGGAAGAATTCTAAGGATCATTTTGACTGCCTCCAGAAGTTAGATCAGATGGCAAATTGGATTTGGTGCTAGGTCTTTCCCTTTAGGTTTTACCCCAACAATGTTTTCATTAGTTTCGCTCACTCTCGAAATCAAGCATTTTACAGCAGGTTGGAGCAGCCTGTATCTCAGCACAGGAATAAGGTAGGGAAGAATTCTAAGGCTCATTTTGACTGCCTCCAGAAGTTAGATCAGATGGCAAATTGGATTTGGTGCTAGGTCTTTCCCTTTA
The DNA here is from genome assembly GCF_026170545.1 of Melanerpes formicivorus. Taxonomy (NCBI): domain Eukaryota; kingdom Metazoa; phylum Chordata; class Aves; order Piciformes; family Picidae; genus Melanerpes; species Melanerpes formicivorus. Next base: position 50,570 of record NW_027143514.1, on the reverse strand, counting down.
GGTTTTACCCCAACAATGTTTTCATTAGTTTCGCTCACTCTCGAATCAAGCATTTTACAGCAGGTTGGAGCAGCCTGTATCTCAGCACAGGAATAAGGTAGGGAAGAATTCTAAGGATCATTTTGACTGCCTCCAGAAGTTAGATCAGATGGCAAATTGGATTTGGTGCTAGGTCTTTCCCTTTAGGTTTTACCCCAAGAATGTTTTCATTAGTTTCGCTCACTCTCGAAATCAAGCATTTTACAGCAGGTTGGAGCAGCCTGTATCTCAGCACAGGAATAAGGTAGGGAAGAATTCTAAGGATCATTTTGACTGCCTCCAGAAGTTAGATCAGATGGCAAATTGGATTTGGTGCTAGGTCTTTCCCTTTAGGTTTTACCCCAACAATGTTTTCATTAGTTTCGCTCACTCTCGAAATCAAGCATTTTACAGCAGGTTGGAGCAGCCTGTATCTCAGCACAGGAATAAGGTAGGGAAGAATTCAAATACTCATTTTGACTGCCTCCAGAAGTTAGATCAGATGGCAAATTGGATTTGGTGCTAGGTCTTTCCCTTTAGGTTTTACCCCAACAATGTTTTCATTAGTTTCGCTCACTCTCGAAATCAAGCATTTTACAGCAGGTTGGAGCAGCCTGTATCTCAGCACAGGAATAAGGTAGGGAAGAATTCTAAGGATCATTTTGACTGCCTCCAGAAGTTAGATCAGATGGCAAATTGGATTTGGTGCTAGGTCTTTCCCTTTAGGTTTTACCCCAACAATGTTTTCATTAGTTTCGCTCACTCTCGAAATCAAGCATTTTACAGCAGGTTGGAGCAGCCTGTATCTCAGCACAGGAATAAGGTAGGGAAGAATTCTAAGGATCATTTTGACTGCCTCCAGAAGTTAGATCAGATGGCAAATTGGATTTGGTGCTAGGTCTTTCCCTTTAGGTTTTACCCCAACAATGTTTTCATTAGTTTCGCTCACTCTCGAAATCAAGCATTTTACAGCAGGTTGGAGCAGCCTGTATCTCAGCACAGGAATAAGGTAGGGAAGAATTCTAAGGATCATTTTGACTGCCTCCAGAAGTTAGATCAGATGGCCAATGCAATTTCGTGCTAGGTCTTTCCCTTTAGGTTTTACCCCAACAATGTTTTCATTAGTTTCGCTCACTCTCGAAATCAAGCATTTTACAGCAGGTTGGAGCAGCCTGTATCTCAGCACAGGAATAAGGTAGGGAAGAATTCTAAGGATCATTTTGACTGCCTCCAGAAGTTAGATCAGATGGCCAATGCAATTTGGTGCTAGGTCTTTCCCTTTAGGTTTTACCCCAACAATGTTTTCATTAGTTTCGCTCACTCTCGAAATCAAGCATTTTACAGCAGGTTGGAGCAGCCTGTATCTCAGCACAGGAATAAGGTAGGGAAGAATTCTAAGGATCATTTTGACTGCCTCCAGAAGTTAGATCAGATGGCAAATTGGATTTGGTGCTAGGTCTTTCCCTTTAGGTTTTACCCCAACAATGTTTTCATTAGTTTCGCTCACTCTCGAAATCAAGCATTTTACAGCAGGTTGGAGCAGCCTGTATCTCAGCACAGGAATAAGGTAGGGAAGAATTCTAAGGATCATTTTGACTGCCTCCAGAAGTTAGATCAGATGGCAAATTGGATTTGGTGCTAGGTCTTTCCCTTTAGGTTTTACCCCAACAATGTTTTCATTAGTTTCGCTCACTCTCGAAATCAAGCATTTTACAGCAGGTTGGAGCAGCCTGTATCTCAGCACAGGAATAAGGTAGGGAAGAATTCTAAGGATCATTTTGACTGCCTCCAGAAGTTAGATCAGATGGCAAATTGGATTTGGTGCTAGGTCTTTCCCTTTAGGTTTTACCCCAACAATGTTTTCATTAGTTTCGCTCACTCTCGAAATCAAGCATTTTACAGCAGGTTGGAGCAGCCTGCATCTCAGCACAGGAATAAGGTAGGGAAGAATTCTAAGGATCATTTTGACTGCCTCCAGAAGTTAGATCAGATGGCCAATGGAATTTGGTGCTAGGTCTTTCCCTTTAGGTTTTACCCCAACAATGTTTTCATTAGTTTCGCTCACTCTCAAAATCAAGCATTTTACAGCAGGTTGGAGCAGCCTGTATCTCAGCACAGGAATAAGGTAGGGAAGAATTCTAAGGATCATTTTGACTGCCTCCAGAAGTTAGATCAGATGGCAAATTGGATTTGGTGCTAGGTCTTTCCCTTTAGGTTTTACCCCAAGAATGTTTTCATTAGTTTCGCTCACTCTCGAAATCAAGCATTTTACAGCAGGTTGGAGCAGCCTGTATCTCAGCACAGGAATAAGGTAGGGAAGAATTCTAAGGATCATTTTGACTGCCTCCAGAAGTTAGATCAGATGGCAAATTGGATTTGGTGCTAGGTCTTTCCCTTTAGGTTTTACCCCAACAATGTTTTCATTAGTTTCGCTCACTCTCGAAATCAAGCATTTTACAGCAGGTTGGAGCAGCCTGTATCTCAGCACAGGAATAAGGTAGGGAAGAATTCTAAGGATCATTTTGACTGCCTCCAGAAGTTAGATCAGATGGCAAATTGGATTTGGTGCTAGGTCTTTCCCTTTAGGTTTTACCCCAACAATGTTTTCATTAGTTTCGCTCACTCTCGAAATCAAGCATTTTACAGCAGGTTGGAGCAGCCTGTATCTCAGCACAGGAATAAGGTAGGGAAGAATTCTAAGGATCATTTTGACTGCCTCCAGAAGTTAGATCAGATGGCAAATTGGATTTGGTGCTAGGTCTTTCCCTTTAGGTTTTACCCCAACAATGTTTTCATTAGTTTCGCTCACTCTCGAAATCAAGCATTTTACAGCAGGTTGGAGCAGCCTGTATCTCAGCACAGGAATAAGGTAGGGAAGAATTCTAAGGATCATTTTGACTGCCTCCAGAAGTTAGATCAGATGGCAAATGGGATTTGGTGCTAGGTCTTTCCCTTTAGGTTTTACCCCAACAATGTTTTCATTAGTTTCGCTCACTCTCGAAATCAAGCATTTTACAGCAGGTTGGAGCAGCCTGTATCTCAGCACAGGAATAAGGTAGGGAAGAATTCTAAGGATCATTTTGACTGCCTCCAGAAGTTAGATCAGATGGCAAATTGGATTTGGCGCTAGGTCTTTCCCTTTAGGTTTTACCCCAACAATGTTTTCATTAGTTTCGCTCACTCTCGAAATCAAGCATTTTACAGCAGGTTGGAGCAGCCTGTATCTCAGCACAGGAATAAGGTAGGGAAGAATTCTAAGGCTCATTTTGACTGCCTCCAGAAGTTAGATCAGATGGCAAATTGGATTTGGTGCTAGGTCTTTCCCTTTAGGTTTTACCCCAACAATGTTTTCATTAGTTTCGCTCACTCTCGAAATCAAGCATTTTACAGCAGGTTGGAGCAGCCTGTATCTCAGCACAGGAATAAGGTAGGGAAGAATTCTAAGGATCATTTTGACTGCCTCCAGAAGTTAGATCAGATGGCAAATTGGATTTGGTGCTAGGTCTTTCCCTTTAGGTTTTACCCCAACAATGTTTTCATTAGTTTCGCTCACTCTCGAAATCAAGCATTTTACAGCAGGTTGGAGCAGCCTGTATCTCAGCACAGGAATAAGGTAGGGAAGAATTCTAAGGATCATTTTGACTGCCTCCAGAAGTTAGATCAGATGGCAAATTGGATTTGGTGCTAGGTCTTTCCCTTTAGGTTTTACCCCAACAATGTTTTCATTAGTTTCGCTCACTCTCGAAATCAAGCATTTTACAGCAGGTTGGAGCAGCCTGTATCTCAGCACAGGAATAAGGTAGGGAAGAATTCTAAGGATCATTTTGACTGCCTCCAGAAGTTAGATCAGATGGCAAATTGGATTTGGTGCTAGGTCTTTCCCTTTAGGTTTTACCCCAACAATGTTTTCATTAGTTTCGCTCACTCTCGAAATCAAGCATTTTACAGCAGGTTGGAGCAGCCTGTATCTCAGCACAGGAATAAGGTAGGGAAGAATTCTAAGGATCATTTTGACTGCCTCCAGAAGTTAGATCAGATGGCAAATTGGATTTGGTGCTAGGTCTTTCCCTTTAGGTTTTACCCCAACAATGTTTTCATTAGTTTCGCTCACTCTCGAAATCAAGCATTTTACAGCAGGTTGGAGCAGCCTGTATCTCAGCACAGGAATAAGGTAGGGAAGAATTCTAAGGATCATTTTGACTGCCTCCAGAAGTTAGATCAGATGGCAAATTGGATTTGGCGCTAGGTCTTTCCCTTTAGGTTTTACCCCAACAATGTTTTCATTAGTTTCGCTCACTCTCGAAATCAAGCATTTTACAGCAGGTTGGAGCAGCCTGTATCTCAGCACAGGAATAAGGTAGGGAAGAATTCTAAGGATCATTTTGACTGCCTCCAGAAGTTAGATCAGATGGCAAATTGGATTTAGTGCTAGGTCTTTCCCTTTAGGTTTTACCCCAACAATGTTTTCATTAGTTTCGCTCACTCTCGAAATCAAGCATTTTACAGCAGGTTGGAGCAGCCTGTATCTCAGCACAGGAATAAGGTAGGGATGAATTCAAATACTCATTTTGACTGCCTCCAGAAGTTAGATCAGATGGCAAATTGGATTTGGTGCTAGGTCTTTCCCTTTAGGTTTTACCCCAACAATGTTTTCATTAGTTTCGCTCACTCTCGAAATCAAGCATTTTACAGCAGGTTGGAGCAGCCTGTATCTCAGCACAGGAATAAGGTAGGGAAGAATTCTAAGGATCATTTTGACTGCCTCCAGAAGTTAGATCAGATGGCAAATTGGATTTGGTGCTAGGTCTTTCCCTTTAGGTTTTACCCCAACAATGTTTTCATTAGTTTCGCTCACTCTCGAAATCAAGCATTTTACAGCAGGTTGGAGCAGCCTGTATCTCAGCACAGGAATAAGGTAGGGAAGAATTCTAAGGATCATTTTGACTGCCTCCAGAAGTTAGATCAGATGGCAAATTGGATTTGGTGCTAGGTCTTTCCCTTTAGGTTTTACCCCAACAATGTTTTCATTAGTTTCGCTCACTCTCGAAATCAAGCATTTTACAGCAGGTTGGAGCAGCCTGTATCTCAGCACAGGAATAAGGTAGGGAAGAATTCTAAGGATCATTTTGACTGCCTCCAGAAGTTAGATCAGATGGCAAATTGGATTTGGTGCTAGGTCTTTCCCTTTAGGTTTTACCCCAACAATGTTTTCATTAGTTTCGCTCACTCTCGAAATCAAGCATTTTACAGCAGGTTGGAGCAGCCTGTATCTCAGCACAGGAATAAGGTAGGGAAGAATTCTAAGGATCATTTTGACTGCCTCCAGAAGTTAGATCAGATGGCAAATTGGATTTAGTGCTAGGTCTTTCCCTTTAGGTTTTACCCCAACAATGTTTTCATTAGTTTCGCTCACTCTCGAAATCAAGCATTTTACAGCAGGTTGGAGCAGCCTGTATCTCAGCACAGGAATAAGGTAGGGATGAATTCAAATACTCATTTTGACTGCCTCCAGAAGTTAGATCAGATGGCAAATTGGATTTGGTGCTAGGTCTTTCCCTTTAGGTTTTACCCCAACAATGTTTTCATTAGTTTCGCTCACTCTCGAAATCAAGCATTTTACAGCAGGTTGGAGCAGCCTGTATCTCAGCACAGGAATAAGGTAGGGAAGAATTCAAATACTCATTTTGACTGCCTCCAGAAGTTAGATCAGATGGCAAATTGGATTTGGTGCTAGGTCTTTCCCTTTAGGTTTTACCCCAACAATGTTTTCATTAGTTTCGCTCACTCTCGAAATCAAGCATTTTACAGCAGGTTGGAGCAGCCTGTATCTCAGCACAGGAATAAGGTAGGGAAGAATTCTAAGGATCATTTTGACTGCCTCCAGAAGTTAGATCAGATGGCAAATTGGATTTGGTGCTAGGTCTTTCCCTTTAGGTTTTACCCCAACAATGTTTTCATTAGTTTCGCTCACTCTCGAAATCAAGCATTTTACAGCAGGTTGGAGCAGCCTGTATCTTAGCACAGGAATAAGGTAGGGATGAATTCAAATACTCATTTTGACTGCCTCCAGAAGTTAGATCAGATGGCAAATTGGATTTGGTGCTAGGTCTTTCCCTTTAGGTTTTACCCCAACAATGTTTTCATTAGTTTCGCTCACTCTCGAAATCAAGCATTTTACAGCAGGTTGGAGCAGCCTGTATCTCAGCACAGGAATAAGGTAGGGAAGAATTCTAAGGATCATTTTGACTGCCTCCAGAAGTTAGATCAGATGGCAAATTGGATTTGGTGCTAGGTCTTTCCCTTTAGGTTTTACCCCAACAATGTTTTCATTAGTTTTGCTCACTCTCGAAATCAAGCATTTTACAGCAGGTTGGAGCAGCCTGTATCTCAGCACAGGAATAAGGTAGGGAAGAATTCTAAGGATCATTTTGACTGCCTCCAGAAGTTAGATCAGATGGCAAATGGGATTTGGTGCTAGGTCTTTCCCTTTAGGTTTTACCCCAACAATGTTTTCATTAGTTTCGCTCACTCTCGAAATCAAGCATTTTACAGCAGGTTGGAGCAGCCTGTATCTCAGCACAGGAATAAGGTAGGGAAGAATTCTAAGGATCATTTTGACTGCCTCCAGAAGTTAGATCAGATGGCAAATTGGATTTGGTGCTAGGTCTTTCCCTTTAGGTTTTACCCCAACAATGTTTTCATTAGTTTCGCTCACTCTCGAAATCAAGCATTTTACAGCAGGTTGGAGCAGCCTGTATCTCAGCACAGGAATAAGGTAGGGAAGAATTCTAAGGATCATTTTGACTGCCTCCAGAAGTTAGATCAGATGGCAAATTGGATTTGGTGCTAGGTCTTTCCCTTTAGGTTTTACCCCAACAATGTTTTCATTAGTTTCGCTCACTCTCGAAATCAAGCATTTTACAGCAGGTTGGAGCAGCCTGTATCTCAGCACAGGAATAAGGTAGGGAAGAATTCTAAGGATCATTTTGACTGCCTCCAGAAGTTAGATCAGATGGCAAATTGGATTTAGTGCTAGGTCTTTCCCTTTAGGTTTTACCCCAACAATGTTTTCATTAGTTTCGCTCACTCTCGAAATCAAGCATTTTACAGCAGGTTGGAGCAGCCTGTATCTCAGCACAGGAATAAGGTAGGGAAGAATTCTAAGGATCATTTTGACTGCCTCCAGAAGTTAGATCAGATGGCAAATTGGATTTAGTGCTAGGTCTTTCCCTTTAGGTTTTACCCCAACAATGTTTTCATTAGTTTCGCTCACTCTCGAAATCAAGCATTTTACAGCAGGTTGGAGCAGCCTGTATCTCAGCACAGGAATAAGGTAGGGAAGAATTCTAAGGATCATTTTGACTGCCTCCAGAAGTTAGATCAGATGGCAAATTGGATTTGGTGCTAGGTCTTTCCCTTTAGGTTTTACCCCAACAATGTTTTCATTAGTTTCGCTCACTCTCGAAATCAAGCATTTTACAGCAGGTTGGAGCAGCCTGTATCTCAGCACAGGAATAAGGTAGGGAAGAATTCAAATACTCATTTTGACTGCCTCCAGAAGTTAGATCAGATGGCAAATTGGATTTGGTGCTAGGTCTTTCCCTTTAGGTTTTACCCCAACAATGTTTTCATTAGTTTCGCTCACTCTCGAAATCAAGCATTTTACAGCAGGTTGGAGCAGCCTGTATCTCAGCACAGGAATAAGGTAGGGAAGAATTCTAAGGATCATTTTGACTGCCTCCAGAAGTTAGATCAGATGGCAAATTGGATTTGGTGCTAGGTCTTTCCCTTTAGGTTTTACCCCAACAATGTTTTCATTAGTTTCGCTCACTCTCGAAATCAAGCATTTTACAGCAGGTTGGAGCAGCCTGTATCTCAGCACAGGAATAAGGTAGGGAAGAATTCTAAGGATCATTTTGACTGCCTCCAGAAGTTAGATCAGATGGCAAATTGGATTTGGTGCTAGGTCTTTCCCTTTAGGTTTTACCCCAACAATGTTTTCATTAGTTTCGCTCACTCTCGAAATCAAGCATTTTACAGCAGGTTGGAGCAGCCTGTATCTCAGCACAGGAATAAGGTAGGGAAGAATTCTAAGGATCATTTTGACTGCCTCCAGAAGTTAGATCAGATGGCCAATGCAATTTGGTGCTAGGTCTTTCCCTTTAGGTTTTACCCCAACAATGTTTTCATTAGTTTCGCTCACTCTCGAAATCAAGCATTTTACAGCAGGTTGGAGCAGCCTGTATCTCAGCACAGGAATAAGGTAGGGAAGAATTCTAAGGATCATTTTGACTGCCTCCAGAAGTTAGATCAGATGGCAAATTGGATTTGGCGCTAGGTCTTTCCCTTTAGGTTTTACCCCAACAATGTTTTCATTAGTTTCGCTCACTCTCGAAATCAAGCATTTTACAGCAGGTTGGAGCAGCCTGTATCTCAGCACAGGAATAAGGTAGGGAAGAATTCTAAGGATCATTTTGACTGCCTCCAGAAGTTAGATCAGATGGCAAATTGGATTTGGTGCTAGGTCTTTCCCTTTAGGTTTTACCCCAACAATGTTTTCATTAGTTTCGCTCACTCTCGAAATCAAGCATTTTACAGCAGGTTGGAGCAGCCTGTATCTCAGCACAGGAATAAGGTAGGGAAGAATTCTAAGGATCATTTTGACTGCCTCCAGAAGTTAGATCAGATGGCAAATTGGATTTGGTGCTAGGTCTTTCCCTTTAGGTTTTACCCCAACAATGTTTTCATTAGTTTCGCTCACTCTCGAAATCAAGCATTTTACAGCACGTTGGAGCAGCCTGTATCTCAGCACAGGAATAAGGTAGGGAAGAATTCTAAGGATCATTTTGACTGCCTCCAGAAGTTAGATCAGATGGCAAATTGGATTTGGTGCTAGGTCTTTCCCTTTAGGTTTTACCCCAACAATGTTTTCATTAGTTTCGCTCACTCTCGAAATCAAGCATTTTACAGCAGGTTGGAGCAGCCTGTATCTCAGCACAGGAATAAGGTAGGGAAGAATTCTAAGGATCATTTTGACTGCCTCCAGAAGTTAGATCAGATGGCAAATTGGATTTGGTGCTAGGTCTTTCCCTTTAGGTTTTACCCCAACAATGTTTTCATTAGTTTCGCTCACTCTCGAAATCAAGCATTTTACAGCAGGTTGGAGCAGCCTGTATCTCAGCACAGGAATAAGGTAGGGAAGAATTCTAAGGATCATTTTGACTGCCTCCAGAAGTTAGATCAGATGGCAAATTGGATTTGGTGCTAGGTCTTTCCCTTTAGGTTTTACCCCAACAATGTTTTCATTAGTTTCGCTCACTCTCGAAATCAAGCATTTTACAGCAGGTTGGAGCAGCCTGTATCTCAGCACAGGAATAAGGTAGGGAAGAATTCTAAGGATCATTTTGACTGCCTCCAGAAGTTAGATCAGATGGCAAATGGGATTTGGTGCTAGGTCTTTCCCTTTAGGTTTTACCCCCAACAATGTTTTCATTAGTTTCGCTCACTCTCGAAATCAAGCATTTTACAGCAGGTTGGAGCAGCCTGTATCTCAGCACAGGAATAAGGTAGGGAAGAATTCTAAGGATCATTTTGACTGCCTCCAGAAGTTAGATCAGATGGCAAATTGGATTTGGCGCTAGGTCTTTCCCTTTAGGTTTTTACCCCAACAATGTTTTCATTAGTTTCGCTCACTCTCGAAATCAAGCATTTTACAGCAGGTTGGAGCAGCCTGTATCTCAGCACAGGAATAAGGTAGGGAAGAATTCTAAGGATCATTTTGACTGCCTCCAGAAGTTAGATCAGATGGCAAATTGGATTTAGTGCTAGGTCTTTCCCTTTAGGTTTTACCCCAACAATGTTTTCATTAGTTTCGCTCACTCTCGAAATCAAGCATTTTACAGCAGGTTGGAGCAGCCTGTATCTCAGCACAGGAATAAGGTAGGGATGAATTCAAATACTCATTTTGACTGCCTCCAGAAGTTAGATCAGATGGCAAATTGGATTTGGTGCTAGGTCTTTCCCTTTAGGTTTTACCCCAACAATGTTTTCATTAGTTTCGCTCACTCTCGAAATCAAGCATTTTACAGCAGGTTGGAGCAGCCTGTATCTCAGCACAGGAATAAGGTAGGGAAGAATTCAAATACTCATTTTGACTGCCTCCAGAAGTTAGATCAGATGGCAAATTGGATTTGGTGCTAGGTCTTTCCCTTTAGGTTTTACCCCAACAATGTTTTCATTAGTTTCGCTCACTCTCGAAATCAAGCATTTTACAGCAGGTTGGAGCAGCCTGTATCTCAGCACAGGAATAAGGTAGGGAAGAATTCTAAGGATCATTTTGACTGCCTCCAGAAGTTAGATCAGATGGCAAATTGGATTTGGTGCTAGGTCTTTCCCTTTAGGTTTTACCCCAACAATGTTTTCATTAGTTTCGCTCACTCTCGAAATCAAGCATTTTACAGCAGGTTGGAGCAGCCTGTATCTCAGCACAGGAATAAGGTAGGGAAGAATTCTAAGGATCATTTTGACTGCCTCCAGAAGTTAGATCAGATGGCAAATTGGATTTGGTGCTAGGTCTTTCCCTTTAGGTTTTACCCCAACAATGTTTTCATTAGTTTCGCTCATTCTCGAAATCAAGCATTTTACAGCAGGTTGGAGCAGCCTGTATCTCAGCACAGGAATTAGGTAGGGAAGAATTCTAAGGATCATTTTGACTGCCTCCAGAAGTTAGATCAGATGGCAAATTGGATTTGGTGCTAGGTCTTTCCCTTTAGGTTTTACCCCAACAATGTTTTCATTAGTTTCGCTCACTCTCGAAATCAAGCATTTTACAGCAGGTTGGAGCAGCCTGTATCTCAGCACAGGAATAAGGTAGGGAAGAATTCTAAGGATCATTTTGACTGCCTCCAGAAGTTAGATCAGATGGCAAATTGGATTTGGTGCTAGGTCTTTCCCTTTAGGTTTTACCCCAACAATGTTTTCATTAGTTTCGCTCACTCTCGAAATCAAGCATTTTACAGCAGGTTGGAGCAGCCTGTATCTCAGCACAGGAATAAGGTAGGGAAGAATTCTAAGGATCATTTTGACTGCCTCCAGAAGTTAGATCAGATGGCAAATTGGATTTGGTGCTAGGTCTTTCCCTTTAGGTTTTACCCCAACAATGTTTTCATTAGTTTCGCTCACTCTCGAAATCAAGCATTTTACAGCAGGTTGGAGCAGCCTGTATCTTAGCACAGGAATAAGGTAGGGATGAATTCAAATACTCATTTTGACTGCCTCCAGAAGTTAGATCAGATGGCAAATTGGATTTGGTGCTAGGTCTTTCCCTTTAGGTTTTACCCCAACAATGTTTTCATTAGTTTCGCTCACTCTCGAAATCAAGCATTTTACAGCAGGTTGGAGCAGCCTGTATCTCAGCACAGGAATAAGGTAGGGAAGAATTCTAAGGATCATTTTGACTGCCTCCAGAAGTTAGATCAGATGGCAAATTGGATTTGGTGCTAGGTCTTTCCCTTTAGGTTTTACCCCAACAATGTTTTCATTAGTTTCGCTCACTCTCGAAATCAAGCATTTTACAGCAGGTTGGAGCAGCCTGTATCTCAGCACAGGAATAAGGTAGGGAAGAATTCTAAGGATCATTTTGACTGCCTCCAGAAGTTAGATCAGATGGCAAATTGGATTTGGTGCTAGGTCTTTCCCTTTAGGTTTTACCCCAACAATGTTTCCATTAGTTTCGCTCACTCTCGAAATCAAGCATTTTACAGCAGGTTGGAGCAGCCTGTATCTCAGCACAGGAATAAGGTAGGGAAGAATTCTAAGGCTCATTTTGACTGCCTCCAGAAGTTAGATCAGATGGCAAATTGGATTTGGTGCTAGGTCTTTCCCTTTAGGTTTTACCCCAACAATGTTTTCATTAGTTTCGCTCACTCTCGAAATCAAGCATTTTACAGCAGGTTGGAGCAGCCTGTATCTCAGCACAGGAATAAGGTAGGGAAGAATTCTAAGGATCATTTTGACTGCCTCCAGAAGTTAGATCAGATGGCAAATTGGATTTGGTGCTAGGTCTTTCCCTTTAGGTTTTACCCCAACAATGTTTTCATTAGTTTCGCTCACTCTCGAAATCAAGCATTTTACAGCAGGTTGGAGCAGCCTGTATCTCAGCACAGGAATAAGGTAGGGAAGAATTCTAAGGATCTTTTTGACTGCCTCCAGAAGTTAGATCAGATGGCAAATTGGATTTGGTGCTAGGTCTTTCCCTTTAGGTTTTACCCCAACAATGTTTTCATTAGTTTCGCTCACTCTCGAAATCAAGCATTTTACAGCAGGTTGGAGCAGCCTGTATCTCAGCACAGGAATAAGGTAGGGAAGAATTCTAAGGCTCATTTTGACTGCCTCCAGAAGTTAGATCAGATGGCAAATTGGATTTGGTGCTAGGTCTTTCCCTTTAGGTTTTACCCCAACAATGTTTTCATTAGTTTCGCTCACTCTCGAAATCAAGCATTTTACAGCAGGTTGGAGCAGCCTGTATCTCAGCACAGGAATAAGGTAGGGAAGAATTCTAAGGATCATTTTGACTGCCTCCAGAAGTTAGATCAGATGGCAAATTGGATTTGGTGCTAGGTCTTTCCCTTTAGGTTTTACCCCAACAATGTTTTCATTAGTTTCGCTCACTCTCGAAATCAAGCATTTTACAGCAGGTTGGAGCAGCCTGTATCTCAGCACAGGAATAAGGTAGGGAAGAATTCTAAGGCTCATTTTGACTGCCTCCAGAAGTTAGATCAGATGGCAAATTGGATTTGGTGCTAGGTCTTTCCCTTTAGGTTTTACCCCAACAATGTTTTCATTAGTTTCGCTCACTCTCGAAATCAAGCATTTTACAGCAGGTTGAAGCAGCCTGTATCTCAGCACAGGAATAAGGTAGGGAAGAATTCTAAGGATCATTTTGACTGCCTCCAGAAGTTAGATCAGATGGCAAATTGGATTTGGTGCTAGGTCTTTCCCTTTAGGTTTTACCCCAACAATGTTTTCATTAGTTTCGCTCACTCTCGAAATCAAGCATTTTACAGCAGGTTGGAGCAGCCTGTATCTCAGCACAGGAATAAGGTAGGGAAGAATTCTAAGGATCATTTTGACTGCCTCCAGAAGTTAGATCAGATGGCAAATTGGATTTGGTGCTAGGTCTTTCCCTTTAGGTTTTACCCCAACAATGTTTTCATTAGTTTCGCTCACTCTCGAAATCAAGCATTTTACAGCAGGTTGGAGCAGCCTGTATCTCAGCACAGGAATAAGGTAGGGAAGAATTCTAAGGATCATTTTGACTGCCTCCAGAAGTTAGATCAGATGGCAAATTGGATTTGGTGCTAGGTCTTTCCCTTTAGGTTTTACCCCAACAATGTTTTCATTAGTTTCGCTCACTCTCGAAATCAAGCATTTTACAGCAGGTTGGAGCAGCCTGTATCTCAGCACAGGAATAAGGTAGGGAAGAATTCTAAGGATCATTTTGACTGCCTCCAGAAGTTAGATCAGATGGCAAATTGGATTTGGTGCTAGGTCTTTCCCTTTAGGTTTTACCCCAACAATGTTTTCATTAGTTTCGCTCACTCTCGAAATCAAGCATTTTACAGCAGGTTGGAGCAGCCTGTATCTCAGCACAGGAATAAGGTAGGGAAGAATTCTAAGGCTCATTTTGACTGCCTCCAGAAGTTAGATCAGATGGCAAATTGGATTTGGTGCTAGGTCTTTCCCTTTAGGTTTTACCCCAACAATGTTTTCATTAGTTTCGCTCACTCTCGAAATCAAGCATTTTACAGCAGGTTGGAGCAGCCTGTATCTCAGCACAGGAATAAGGTAGGGAAGAATTCTAAGGCTCATTTTGACTGCCTCCAGAAGTTAGATCAGATGGCAAATTGGATTTGGTGCTAGGTCTTTCCCTTTAGGTTTTACCCCAACAATGTTTTCATTAGTTTCGCTCACTCTCGAAATCAAGCATTTTACAGCAGGTTGGAGCAGCCTGTATCTCAGCACAGGAATAAGGTAGGGAAGAATTCTAAGGATCATTTTGACTGCCTCCAGAAGTTAGATCAGATGGCAAATTGGATTTGGTGCTAGGTCTTTCCCTTTAGGTTTTACCCCAACAATGTTTTCATTAGTTTCGCTCACTCTCGAAATCAAGCATTTTACAGCAGGTTGGAGCAGCCTGTATCTCAGCACAGGAATAAGGTAGGGAAGAATTCTAAGGATCATTTTGACTGCCTCCAGAAGTTAGATCAGATGGCAAATTGGATTTGGTGCTAGGTCTTTCCCTTTAGGTTTTACCCCAACAATGTTTTCATTAGTTTCGCTCACTCTCGAAATCAAGCATTTTACAGCAGGTTGGAGCAGCCTGTATCTCAGCACAGGAATAAGGTAGGGAAGAATTCAAATACTCATTTTGACTGCCTCCAGAAGTTAGATCAGATGGCAAATTGGATTTGGTGCTAGGTCTTTCCCTTTAGGTTTTACCCCAACAATGTTTTCATTAGTTTCGCTCACTCTCGAAATCAAGCATTTTACAGCAGGTTGGAGCAGCCTGTATCTCAGCACAGGAATAAGGTAGGGAAGAATTCTAAGGATCATTTTGACTGCCTCCAGAAGTTAGATCAGATGGCAAATTGGATTTGGTGCTAGGTCTTTCCCTTTAGGTTTTACCCCAACAATGTTTTCATTAGTTTCGCTCACTCTCGAAATCAAGCATTTTACAGCAGGTTGGAGCAGCCTGTATCTCAGCACAGGAATAAGGTAGGGAAGAATTCTAAGGATCATTTTGACTGCCTCCAGAAGTTAGATCAGATGGCAAATTGGATTTGGTGCTAGGTCTTTCCCTTTAGGTTTTACCCCAACAATGTTTTCATTAGTTTCGCTCACTCTCGAAATCAAGCATTTTACAGCAGGTTGGAGCAGCCTGTATCTCAGCACAGGAATAAGGTAGGGAAGAATTCTAAGGATCATTTTGACTGCCTCCAGAAGTTAGATCAGATGGCAAATTGGATTTGGTGCTAGGTCTTTCCCTTTAGGTTTTACCCCAACAATGTTTTCATTAGTTTCGCTCACTCTCGAAATCAAGCATTTTACAGCAGGTTGGAGCAGCCTGTATCTCAGCACAGGAATAAGGTAGGGAAGAATTCAAATACTCATTTTGACTGCCTCCAGAAGTTAGATCAGATGGCAAATTGGATTTGGTGCTAGGTCTTTCCCTTTAGGTTTTACCCCAACAATGTTTTCATTAGTTTCGCTCACTCTCGAAATCAAGCATTTTACAGCAGGTTGGAGCAGCCTGTATCTCAGCACAGGAATAAGGTAGGGAAGAATTCTAAGGATCATTTTGACTGCCTCCAGAAGTTAGATCAGATGGCAAATTGGATTTGGTGCTAGGTCTTTCCCTTTAGGTTTTACCCCAACAATGTTTTCATTAGTTTCGCTCACTCTCGAAATCAAGCATTTTACAGCAGGTTGGAGCAGCCTGTATCTTAGCACAGGAATAAGGTAGGGATGAATTCAAATACTCATTTTGACTGCCTCCAGAAGTTAGATCAGATGGCAAATTGGATTTGGTGCTAGGTCTTTCCCTTTAGGTTTTACCCCAACAATGTTTTCATTAGTTTCGCTCACTCTCGAAATCAAGCATTTTACAGCAGGTTGGAGCAGCCTGTATCTCAGCACAGGAATGAGGTAGGGAAGAATTCAAATACTCATTTTGACTGCCTCCAGAAGTTAGATCAGATGGCAAATTGGATTTGGTGCTAGGTCTTTCACTTTAGGTTTTACCCCAATAATGTTTTCATTAGTTTCGCTCACTCTCGAAATCAAGCATTTTACAGCAGGTTGGAGCAGCCTGTATCTCAGCACAGGAATAAGGTAGGGAAGAATTCTAAGGATCATTTTGACTGCCTCCAGAAGTTAGATCAGATGGCAAATTGGATTTGGTGCTAGGTCTTTCCCTTTAGGTTTTACCCCAACAATGTTTTCATTAGTTTCGCTCACTCTCGAAATCAAGCATTTTACAGCAGGTTGGAGCAGCCTGTATCTCAGCACAGGAATAAGGTAGGGAAGAATTCTAAGGATCATTTTGACTGCCTCCAGAAGTTAGATCAGATGGCAAATTGGATTTGGTGCTAGGTCTTTCCCTTTAGGTTTTACCCCAACAATGTTTTCATTAGTTTCGCTCACTCTCGAAATCAAGCATTTTACAGCAGGTTGGAGCAGCCTGTATCTCAGCACAGGAATAAGGTAGGGAAGAATTCTAAGGATCATTTTGACTGCCTCCAGAAGTTAGATCAGATGGCAAATTGGATTTGGTGCTAGGTCTTTCCCTTTAGGTTTTACCCCAACAATGTTTTCATTAGTTTCGCTCACTCTCGAAATCAAGCATTTTACAGCAGGTTGGAGCAGCCTGTATCTCAGCACAGGAATAAGGTAGGGAAGAATTCTAAGGATCATTTTGACTGCCTCCAGAAGTTAGATCAGATGGCAAATTGGATTTGGTGCTAGGTCTTTCCCTTTAGGTTTTACCCCAACAATGTTTTCATTAGTTTCGCTCACTCTCGAAATCAAGCATTTTACAGCAGGTTGGAGCAGCCTGTATCTCAGCACAGGAATAAGGTAGGGAAGAATTCTAAGGCTCATTTTGACTGCCTCCAGAAGTTAGATCAGATGGCAAATTGGATTTGGTGCTAGGTCTTTCCCTTTAGGTTTTACCCCAACAATGTTTTCATTAGTTTCGCTCACTCTCGAAATCAAGCATTTTACAGCAGGTTGGAGCAGCCTGTATCTCAGCACAGGAATAAGGTAGGGAAGAATTCTAAGGCTCATTTTGACTGCCTCCAGAAGTTAGATCAGATGGCAAATTGGATTTGGTGCTAGGTCTTTCCCTTTAGGTTTTACCCCAACAATGTTTTCATTAGTTTCGCTCACTCTCGAAATCAAGCATTTTACAGCAGGTTGGAGCAGCCTGTATCTCAGCACAGGAATAAGGTAGGGATGAATTCAAATACTCATTTTGACTGCCTCCAGAAGTTAGATCAGATGGCAAATTGGATTTGGTGCTAGGTCTTTCCCTTTAGGTTTTACCCCAACAATGTTTTCATTAGTTTCGCTCACTCTCGAAATCAAGCATTTTACAGCAGGTTGGAGCAGCCTGTATCTCAGCACAGGAATAAGGTAGGGAAGAATTCTAAGGATCATTTTGACTGCCTCCAGAAGTTAGATCAGATGGCAAATTGGATTTGGTGCTAGGTCTTTCCCTTTAGGTTTTACCCCAACAATGTTTTCATTAGTTTCGCTCACTCTCGAAATCAAGCATTTTACAGCAGGTTGGAGCAGCCTGTATCTCAGCACAGGAATAAGGTAGGGAAGAATTCTAAGGATCATTTTGACTGCCTCCAGAAGTTAGATCAGATGGCAAATTGGATTTGGTGCTAGGTCTTTCCCTTTAGGTTTTACCCCAACAATGTTTTCATTAGTTTCGCTCACTCTCGAAATCAAGCATTTTACAGCAGGTTGGAGCAGCCTGTATCTCAGCACAGGAATAAGGTAGGGAAGAATTCTAAGGATCATTTTGACTGCCTCCAGAAGTTAGATCAGATGGCAAATTGGATTTGGTGCTAGGTCTTTCCCTTTAGGTTTTACCCCAACAATGTTTTCATTAGTTTCGCTCACTCTCGAAATCAAGCATTTTACAGCAGGTTGGAGCAGCCTGTATCTCAGCACAGGAATAAGGTAGGGAAGAATTCTAAGGATCATTTTGACTGCCTCCAGAAGTTAGATCAGATGGCAAATTGGATTTGGTGCTAGGTCTTTCCCTTTAGGTTTTACCCCAACAATGTTTTCATTAGTTTCGCTCACTCTCGAAATCAAGCATTTTACAGCAGGTTGGAGCAGCCTGTATCTCAGCACAGGAATAAGGTAGGGAAGAATTCTAAGGATCATTTTGACTGCCTCCAGAAGTTAGATCAGATGGCAAATTGGATTTGGTGCTAGGTCTTTCCCTTTAGGTTTTACCCCAACAATGTTTTCATTAGTTTCGCTCACTCTCGAAATCAAGCATTTTACAGCAGGTTGGAGCAGCCTGTATCTCAGCACAGGAATAAGGTAGGGAAGAATTCTAAGGATCATTTTGACTGCCTCCAGAAGTTAGATCAGATGGCAAATTGGATTTGGTGCTAGGTCTTTCCCTTTAGGTTTTACCCCAACAATGTTTTCACTAGTTTCGCTCACTCTCGAAATCAAGCATTTTACAGCAGGTTGGAGCAGCCTGTATCTCAGCACAGGAATAAGGTAGGGAAGAATTCTAAGGATCATTTTGACTGCCTCCAGAAGTTAGATCAGATGGCAAATTGGATTTGGTGCTAGGTCTTTCCCTTTAGGTTTTACCCCAACAATGTTTTCATTAGTTTCGCTCACTCTCGAAATCAAGCATTTTACAGCAGGTTGGAGCAGCCTGTATCTCAGCACAGGAATAAGGTAGGGAAGAATTCTAAGGCTCATTTTGACTGCCTCCAGAAGTTAGATCAGATGGCAAATTGGATTTGGTGCTAGGTCTTTCCCTTTAGGTTTTACCCCAACAATGTTTTCATTAGTTTCGCTCACTCTCGAAATCAAGCATTTTACAGCAGGTTGAAGCAGCCTGTATCTCAGCACAGGAATAAGGTAGGGAAGAATTCTAAGGATCATTTTGACTGCCTCCAGAAGTTAGATCAGATGGCAAATTGGATTTGGTGCTAGGTCTTTCCCTTTAGGTTTTACCCCAACAATGTTTTCATTAGTTTCGCTCACTCTCGAAATCAAGCATTTTACAGCAGGTTGGAGCAGCCTGTATCTCAGCACAGGAATAAGGTAGGGAAGAATTCTAAGGATCATTTTGACTGCCTCCAGAAGTTAGATCAGATGGCAAATTGGATTTGGTGCTAGGTCTTTCCCTTTAGGTTTTACCCCAACAATGTTTTCATTAGTTTCGCTCACTCTCGAAATCAAGCATTTTACAGCAGGTTGGAGCAGCCTGTATCTCAGCACAGGAATAAGGTAGGGAAGAATTCTAAGGATCATTTTGACTGCCTCCAGAAGTTAGATCAGATGGCAAATTGGATTTGGTGCTAGGTCTTTCCCTTTAGGTTTTACCCCAACAATGTTTTCATTAGTTTCGCTCACTCTCGAAATCAAGCATTTTACAGCAGGTTGGAGCAGCCTGTATCTCAGCACAGGAATAAGGTAGGGAAGAATTCTAAGGATCATTTTGACTGCCTCCAGAAGTTAGATCAGATGGCAAATTGGATTTGGTGCTAGGTCTTTCCCTTTAGGTTTTACCCCAACAATGTTTTCATTAGTTTCGCTCACTCTCGAAATCAAGCATTTTACAGCAGGTTGGAGCAGCCTGTATCTCAGCACAGGAATAAGGTAGGGAAGAATTCTAAGGATCATTTTGACTGCCTCCAGAAGTTAGATCAGATGGCAAATTGGATTTGGTGCTAGGTCTTTCCCTTTAGGTTTTACCCCAACAATGTTTTCATTAGTTTCGCTCACTCTCGAAATCAAGCATTTTACAGCAGGTTGGAGCAGCCTGTATCTCAGCACAGGAATAAGGTAGGGAAGAATTCTAAGGATCATTTTGACTGCCTCCAGAAGTTAGATCAGATGGCAAATTGGATTTGGTGCTAGGTCTTTCCCTTTAGGTTTTACCCCAACAATGTTTTCATTAGTTTCGCTCACTCTCGAAATCAAGCATTTTACAGCAGGTTGGAGCAGCCTGTATCTCAGCACAGGAATAAGGTAGGGAAGAATTCTAAGGATCATTTTGACTGCCTCCAGAAGTTAGATCAGATGGCAAATTGGATTTGGTGCTAGGTCTTTCCCTTTAGGTTTTACCCCAACAATGTTTTCATTAGTTTCGCTCACTCTCGAAATCAAGCATTTTACAGCAGGTTGGAGCAGCCTGTATCTCAGCACAGGAATAAGGTAGGGAAGAATTCTAAGGATCATTTTGACTGCCTCCAGAAGTTAGATCAGATGGCAAATTGGATTTGGTGCTAGGTCTTTCCCTTTAGGTTTTACCCCAACAATGTTTTCATTAGTTTCGCTCACTCTCGAAATCAAGCATTTTACAGCAGGTTGGAGCAGCCTGTATCTCAGCACAGGAATAAGGTAGGGAAGAATTCTAAGGATCATTTTGACTGCCTCCAGAAGTTAGATCAGATGGCAAATTGGATTTGGTGCTAGGTCTTTCCCTTTAGGTTTTACCCCAACAATGTTTTCATTAGTTTCGCTCACTCTCGAAATCAAGCATTTTACAGCAGGTTGGAGCAGCCTGTATCTCAGCACAGGAATAAGGTAGGGAAGAATTCTAAGGATCATTTTGACTGCCTCCAGAAGTTAGATCAGATGGCAAATTGGATTTGGTGCTAGGTCTTTCCCTTTAGGTTTTACCCCAACAATGTTTTCATTAGTTTCGCTCACTCTCGAAATCAAGCATTTTACAGCAGGTTGGAGCAGCCTGTATCTCAGCACAGGAATAAGGTAGGGAAGAATTCTAAGGATCATTTTGACTGCCTCCAGAAGTTAGATCAGATGGCAAATTGGATTTGGTGCTAGGTCTTTCCCTTTAGGTTTTACCCCAACAATGTTTTCATTAGTTTCGCTCACTCTCGAAATCAAGCATTTTACAGCAGGTTGGAGCAGCCTGTATCTCAGCACAGGAATAAGGTAGGGAAGAATTCTAAGGATCATTTTGACTGCCTCCAGAAGTTAGATCAGATGGCAAATTGGATTTGGTGCTAGGTCTTTCCCTTTAGGTTTTACCCCAACAATGTTTTCATTAGTTTCGCTCACTCTCGAAATCAAGCATTTTACAGCAGGTTGGAGCAGCCTGTATCTCAGCACAGGAATAAGGTAGGGAAGAATTCTAAGGCTCATTTTGACTGCCTCCAGAAGTTAGATCAGATGGCAAATTGGATTTGGTGCTAGGTCTTTCCCTTTAGGTTTTACCCCAACAATGTTTTCATTAGTTTCGCTCACTCTCGAAATCAAGCATTTTACAGCAGGTTGGAGCAGCCTGTATCTCAGCACAGGAATAAGGTAGGGATGAATTCAAATACTCATTTTGACTGCCTCCAGAAGTTAGATCAGATGGCAAATTGGATTTGGTGCTAGGTCTTTCCCTTTAGGTTTTACCCCAACAATGTTTTCATTAGTTTCGCTCATTCTCGAAATCAAGCATTTTACAGCAGGTTGGAGCAGCCTGTATCTCAGCACAGGAATAAGGTAGGGAAGAATTCTAAGGATCATTTTGACTGCCTCCAGAAGTTAGATCAGATGGCAAATTGGATTTGGTGCTAGGTCTTTCCCTTTAGGTTTTACCCCAACAATGTTTTCATTAGTTTCGCTCACTCTCGAAATCAAGCATTTTACAGCAGGTTGGAGCAGCCTGTATCTCAGCACAGGAATAAGGTAGGGAAGAATTCTAAGGATCATTTTGACTGCCTCCAGAAGTTAGATCAGATGGCAAATTGGATTTGGTGCTAGGTCTTTCCCTTTAGGTTTTACCCCAACAATGTTTTCATTAGTTTCGCTCACTCTCGAAATCAAGCATTTTACAGCAGGTTGGAGCAGCCTGTATCTCAGCACAGGAATAAGGTAGGGAAGAATTCTAAGGATCATTTTGACTGCCTCCAGAAGTTAGATCAGATGGCAAATTGGATTTGGTGCTAGGTCTTTCCCTTTAGGTTTTACCCCAACAATGTTTTCATTAGTTTCGCTCACTCTCGAAATCAAGCATTTTACAGCAGGTTGGAGCAGCCTGTATCTCAGCACAGGAATAAGGTAGGGAAGAATTCTAAGGATCATTTTGACTGCCTCCAGAAGTTAGATCAGATGGCAAATTGGATTTGGTGCTAGGTCTTTCCCTTTAGGTTTTACCCCAACAATGTTTTCATTAGTTTCGCTCACTCTCGAAATCAAGCATTTTACAGCAGGTTGGAGCAGCCTGTATCTCAGCACAGGAATAAGGTAGGGAAGAATTCTAAGGATCATTTTGACTGCCTCCAGAAGTTAGATCAGATGGCAAATTGGATTTGGTGCTAGGTCTTTCCCTTTAGGTTTTACCCCAACAATGTTTTCATTAGTTTCGCTCACTCTCGAAATCAAGCATTTTACAGCAGGTTGGAGCAGCCTGTATCTCAGCACAGGAATAAGGTAGGGAAGAATTCTAAGGATCATTTTGACTGCCTCCAGAAGTTAGATCAGATGGCAAATTGGATTTGGTGCTAGGTCTTTCCCTTTAGGTTTTACCCCAACAATGTTTTCATTAGTTTCGCTCACTCTCGAAATCAAGCATTTTACAGCAGGTTGGAGCAGCCTGTATCTCAGCACAGGAATAAGGTAGGG
This sequence comes from Melanerpes formicivorus, assembly GCF_026170545.1. NCBI lineage: Eukaryota > Metazoa > Chordata > Aves > Piciformes > Picidae > Melanerpes > Melanerpes formicivorus. The sequence continues at coordinate 28,145 of NW_027143514.1, read as the reverse complement.
AAGAATTCTAAGGATCATTTTGACTGCCTCCAGAAGTTAGATCAGATGGCAAATTGGATTTGGTGCTAGGTCTTTCCCTTTAGGTTTTACCCCAACAATGTTTTCATTAGTTTCGCTCACTCTCGAAATCAAGCATTTTACAGCAGGTTGGAGCAGCCTGTATCTCAGCACAGGAATAAGGTAGGGAAGAATTCTAAGGCTCATTTTGACTGCCTCCAGAAGTTAGATCAGATGGCAAATTGGATTTGGTGCTAGGTCTTTCCCTTTAGGTTTTATCCCAACAATGTTTTCATTAGTTTCGCTCACTCTCGAAATCAAGCATTTTACAGCAGGTTGGAGCAGCCTGTATCTCAGCACAGGAATAAGGTAGGGAAGAATTCTAAGGATCATTTTGACTGCCTCCAGAAGTTAGATCAGATGGCAAATTGGATTTGGTGCTAGGTCTTTCCCTTTAGGTTTTACCCCAACAATGTTTTCATTAGTTTCGCTCACTCTCGAAATCAAGCATTTTACAGCAGGTTGGAGCAGCCTGTATCTCAGCACAGGAATAAGGTAGGGAAGAATTCTAAGGATCATTTTGACTGCCTCCAGAAGTTAGATCAGATGGCAAATTGGATTTGGTGCTAGGTCTTTCCCTTTAGGTTTTACCCCAACAATGTTTTCATTAGTTTCGCTCACTCTCGAAATCAAGCATTTTACAGCAGGTTGGAGCAGCCTGTATCTCAGCACAGGAATAAGGTAGGGAAGAATTCTAAGGCTCATTTTGACTGCCTCCAGAAGTTAGATCAGATGGCAAATTGGATTTGGTGCTAGGTCTTTCCCTTTAGGTTTTACCCCAACAATGTTTTCATTAGTTTCGCTCACTCTCGAAATCAAGCATTTTACAGCAGGTTGGAGCAGCCTGTATCTTAGCACAGGAATAAGGTAGGGATGAATTCAAATACTCATTTTGACTGCCTCCAGAAGTTAGATCAGATGGCAAATTGGATTTGGTGCTAGGTCTTTCCCTTTAGGTTTTACCCCAACAATGTTTTCATTAGTTTCGCTCATTCTCGAAATCAAGCATTTTACAGCAGGTTGGAGCAGCCTGTATCTCAGCACAGGAATAAGGTAGGGAAGAATTCTAAGGATCATTTTGACTGCCTCCAGAAGTTAGATCAGATGGCAAATTGGATTTGGTGCTAGGTCTTTCCCTTTAGGTTTTACCCCAACAATGTTTTCATTAGTTTCGCTCACTCTCGAAATCAAGCATTTTACAGCAGGTTGGAGCAGCCTGTATCTCAGCACAGGAATAAGGTAGGGAAGAATTCTAAGGATCATTTTGACTGCCTCCAGAAGTTAGATCAGATGGCAAATTGGATTTGGTGCTAGGTCTTTCCCTTTAGGTTTTACCCCAACAATGTTTTCATTAGTTTCGCTCACTCTCGAAATCAAGCATTTTACAGCAGGTTGGAGCAGCCTGTATCTCAGCACAGGAATAAGGTAGGGAAGAATTCTAAGGATCATTTTGACTGCCTCCAGAAGTTAGATCAGATAGCAAATTGGATTTGGTGCTAGGTCTTTCCCTTTAGGTTTTACCCCAACAATGTTTTCATTAGTTTCGCTCACTCTCGAAATCAAGCATTTTACAGCAGGTTGAAGCAGCCTGTATCTCAGCACAGGAATAAGGTAGGGAAGAATTCTAAGGATCATTTTGACTGCCTCCAGAAGTGAGACCAGATGGCAAATTGGATTTGGTGCTAGGTCTTTCCCTTTAGGTTTTACCCCAACAATGTTTTCATTAGTTTCGCTCACTCTCGAAATCAAGCATTTTACAGCAGGTTGGAGCAGCCTGTATCTCAGCACAGGAATAAGGTAGGGAAGAATTCTAAGGATCATTTTGACTGCCTCCAGAAGTTAGATCAGATGGCAAATTGGATTTGGTGCTAGGTCTTTCCCTTTAGGTTTTACCCCAACAAAGTTTTCATTAGTTTCGCTCACTCTCGAAATCAAGCATTTTACAGCAGGTTGGAGCAGCCTGTATCTCAGCACAGGAATAAGGTAGGGAAGAATTCTAAGGATCATTTTGACTGCCTCCAGAAGTTAGATCAGATGGCAAATTGGATTTGGTGCTAGGTCTTTCCCTTTAGGTTTTACCCCAACAATGTTTTCATTAGTTTCGCTCACTCTCGAAATCAAGCATTTTACAGCAGGTTGGAGCAGCCTGTATCTCAGCACAGGAATAAGGTAGGGAAGAATTCTAAGGATCATTTTGACTGCCTCCAGAAGTTAGATCAGATGGCAAATTGGATTTGGTGCTAGGTCTTTCCCTTTAGGTTTTACTCCAACAATGTTTTCATTAGTTTCGCTCACTCTCGAAATCAAGCATTTTACAGCAGGTTGGAGCAGCCTGTATCTCAGCACAGGAATAAGGTAGGGAAGAATTCTAAGGATCATTTTGACTGCCTCCAGAAGTTAGATCAGATGGCAAATTGGATTTGGTGCTAGGTCTTTCCCTTTAGGTTTTACCCCAACAATGTTTTCATTAGTTTCGCTCACTCTCGAAATCAAGCATTTTACAGCAGGTTGGAGCAGCCTGTATCTCAGCACAGGAATAAGGTAGGGAAGAATTCTAAGGATCATTTTGACTGCCTCCAGAAGTTAGATCAGATGGCAAATTGGATTTGGTGCTAGGTCTTTCCCTTTAGGTTTTACCCCAACAATGTTTTCATTAGTTTCGCTCACTCTCGAAATCAAGCATTTTACAGCAGGTTGGAGCAGCCTGTATCTCAGCACAGGAATAAGGTAGGGAAGAATTCTAAGGATAATTTTGACTGCCTCCAGAAGTTAGATCAGATGGCAAATTGGATTTGGTGCTAGGTCTTTCCCTTTAGGTTTTACCCCAACAATGTTTTCATTAGTTTTGCTCACTCTCGAAATCAAGCATTTTACAGCAGGTTGGAGCAGCCTGTATCTCAGCACAGGAATAAGGTAGGGAAGAATTCAAATGCTCATTTTGACTGCCTCCCGAAGTTAGATCAGATGGCAAATTGGATTTGGTGCTAGGTCTTTCCCTTTAGGTTTTACCCCAACAATGTTTTCATTAGTTTCGCTCACTCTCGAAATCAAGCATTTTACAGCAGGTTGGAGCAGCCTGTATCTCAGCACAGGAATAAGGTAGGGAAGAATTCTAAGGATCATTTTGACTGCCTCCAGAAGTTAGATCAGATGGCAAATTGGATTTGGTGCTAGGTCTTTCCCTTTAGGTTTTACCCCAACAATGTTTTCATTAGTTTCGCTCACTCTCGAAATCAAGCATTTTACAGCAGGTTGGAGCAGCCTGTATCTCAGCACAGGAATAAGGTAGGGAAGAATTCTAAGGATCATTTTGACTGCCTCCAGAAGTTAGATCAGATGGCAAATTGGATTTGGTGCTAGGTCTTTCCCTTTAGGTTTTACCCCAACAATGTTTTCATTAGTTTCGCTCACTCTCAAAATCAAGCATTTTACAGCAGGTTGGAGCAGCCTGTATCTCAGCACAGGAATAAGGTAGGGAAGAATTCTAAGGATCATTTTGACTGCCTCCAGAAGTTAGATCAGATGGCAAATGGGATTTGGTGCTAGGTCTTTCCCTTTAGGTTTTACCCCAACAATGTTTTCATTAGTTTCGCTCACTCTCGAAATCAAGCATTTTACAGCAGGTTGGAGCAGCCTGTATCTCAGCACAGGAATAAGGTAGGGAAGAATTCTAAGGATCATTTTGACTGCCTCCAGAAGTTAGATCAGATGGCAAATTGGATTTGGTGCTAGGTCTTTCCCTTTAGGTTTTACCCCAACAATGTTTTCATTAGTTTCGCTCCCTCTCGAAATCAAGCATTTTACAGCAGGTTGGAGCAGCCTGTATCTCAGCACAGGAATAAGGTAGGGAAGAATTCTAAGGATCATTTTGACTGCCTCCAGAAGTTAGATCAGATGGCAAATTGGATTTGGTGCTAGGTCTTTCCCTTTAGGTTTTACCCCAACAATGTTTTCATTAGTTTCGCTCACTCTCGAAATCAAGCATTTTACAGCAGGTTGGAGCAGCCTGTATCTCAGCACAGGAATAAGGTAGGGAAGAATTCTAAGGATCATTTTGACTGCCTCCAGAAGTTAGATCAGATGGCAAATTGGATTTGGTGCTAGGTCTTTCCCTTTAGGTTTTACCCCAACAATGTTTTCATTAGTTTCGCTCACTCTCGAAATCAAGCATTTTACAGCAGGTTGGAGCAGCCTGTATCTCAGCACAGGAATAAGGTAGGGAAGAATTCTAAGGATCATTTTGACTGCCTCCAGAAGTTAGATCAGATGGCAAATTGGATTTGGTGCTAGGTCTTTCCCTTTAGGTTTTACCCCAACAATGTTTTCATTAGTTTCGCTCACTCTCGAAATCAAGCATTTTACAGCAGGTTGGAGCAGCCTGTATCTCAGCACAGGAATAAGGTAGGGAAGAATTCAAATACTCATTTTGACTGCCTCCAGAAGTTAGATCAGATGGCAAATTGGATTTGGTGCTAGGTCTTTCCCTTTAGGTTTTACCCCAACAATGTTTTCATTAGTTTCGCTCACTCTCGAAATCAAGCATTTTACAGCAGGTTGGAGCAGCCTGTATCTCAGCACAGGAATAAGGTAGGGAAGAATTCTAAGGATCATTTTGACTGCCTCCAGAAGTTAGATCAGATGGCAAATTGGATTTGGTGCTAGGTCTTTCCCTTTAGGTTTTACCCCAACAATGTTTTCATTAGTTTCGCTCACTCTCGAAATCAAGCATTTTACAGCAGGTTGGAGCAGCCTGTATCTCAGCACAGGAATAAGGTAGGGAAGAATTCTAAGGATCATTTTGACTGCCTCCAGAAGTTAGATCAGATGGCAAATTGGATTTGGTGCTAGGTCTTTCCCTTTAGGTTTTACCCCAACAATGTTTTCATTAGTTTCGCTCACTCTCGAAATCAAGCATTTTACAGCAGGTTGGAGCAGCCTGTATCTCAGCACAGGAATAAGGTAGGGAAGAATTCTAAGGATCATTTTGACTGCCTCCAGAAGTTAGATCAGATGGCAAATTGGATTTGGTGCTAGGTCTTTCCCTTTAGGTTTTACCCCAACAATGTTTTCATTAGTTTCGCTCACTCTCGAAATCAAGCATTTTACAGCAGGTTGGAGCAGCCTGTATCTCAGCACAGGAATAAGGTAGGGAAGAATTCAAATACTCATTTTGACTGCCTCCAGAAGTTAGATCAGATGGCAAATTGGATTTGGTGCTAGGTCTTTCCCTTTAGGTTTTACCCCAACAATGTTTTCATTAGTTTCGCTCACTCTCGAAATCAAGCATTTTACAGCAGGTTGGAGCAGCCTGTATCTCAGCACAGGAATAAGGTAGGGAAGAATTCTAAGGATCATTTTGACTGCCTCCAGAAGTTAGATCAGATGGCAAATTGGATTTGGTGCTAGGTCTTTCCCTTTAGGTTTTACCCCAACAATGTTTTCATTAGTTTCGCTCACTCTCGAAATCAAGCATTTTACAGCAGGTTGGAGCAGCCTGTATCTCAGCACAGGAATAAGGTAGGGAAGAATTCTAAGGATCATTTTGACTGCCTCCAGAAGTTAGATCAGATGGCAAATTGGATTTGGTGCTAGGTCTTTCCCTTTAGGTTTTACCCCAACAATGTTTTCATTAGTTTCGCTCACTCTCGAAATCAAGCATTTTACAGCAGGTTGGAGCAGCCTGTATCTCAGCACAGGAATAAGGTAGGGAAGAATTCTAAGGATCATTTTGACTGCCTCCAGAAGTTAGATCAGATGGCAAATGGGATTTGGTGCTAGGTCTTTCCCTTTAGGTTTTACCCCAACAATGTTTTCATTAGTTTCGCTCACTCTCGAAATCAAGCATTTTACAGCAGGTTGGAGCAGCCTGTATCTCAGCACAGGAATAAGGTAGGGAAGAATTCTAAGGATCATTTTGACTGCCTCCAGAAGTTAGATCAGATGGCAAATTGGATTTGGTGCTAGGTCTTTCCCTTTAGGTTTTACCCCAACAATGTTTTCATTAGTTTCGCTCACTCTCGAAATCAAGCATTTTACAGCAGGTTGGAGCAGCCTGTATCTCAGCACAGGAATAAGGTAGGGAAGAATTCTAAGGATCATTTTGACTGCCTCCAGAAGTTAGATCAGATGGCAAATGGGATTTGGTGCTAGGTCTTTCCCTTTAGGTTTTACCCCAACAATGTTTTCATTAGTTTCGCTCACTCTCGAAATCAAGCATTTTACAGCAGGTTGGAGCAGCCTGTATCTCAGCACAGGAATAAGGTAGGGAAGAATTCTAAGGATCATTTTGACTGCCTCCAGAAGTTAGATCAGATGGCAAATTGGATTTGGTGCTAGGTCTTTCCCTTTAGGTTTTACCCCAACAATGTTTTCATTAGTTTCGCTCACTCTCGAAATCAAGCATTTTACAGCAGGTTGGAGCAGCCTGTATCTCAGCACAGGAATAAGGTAGGGAAGAATTCTAAGGTTCATTTTGACTGCCTCCAGAAGTTAGATCAGGTGGCAAATTGGATTTGGTGCTAGGTCTTTCCCTTTAGGTTTTACCCCAACAATGTTTTCATTAGTTTCGCTCACTCTCGAAATCAAGCATTTTACAGCAGGTTGGAGCAGCCTGTATCTCAGCACAGGAATAAGGTAGGGAAGAATTCTAAGGATCATTTTGACTGCCTCCAGAAGTTAGATCAGATGGCAAATTGGATTTGGTGCTAGGTCTTTCCCTTTAGGTTTTACCCCAACAATGTTTTCATTAGTTTCGCTCACTCTCGAAATCAAGCATTTTACAGCAGGTTGGAGCAGCCTGTATCTCAGCACAGGAATAAGGTAGGGAAGAATTCTAAGGATCATTTTGACTGCCTCCAGAAGTTAGATCAGATGGCAAATTGGATTTGGTGCTAGGTCTTTCCCTTTAGGTTTTACCCCAACAATGTTTTCATTAGTTTCGCTCACTCTCGAAATCAAGCATTTTACAGCAGGTTGGAGCAGCCTGTATCTCAGCACAGGAATAAGGTAGGGAAGAATTCTAAGGATCATTTTGACTGCCTCCAGAAGTTAGATCAGATGGCAAATTGGATTTGGTGCTAGGTCTTTCCCTTTAGGTTTTACCCCAACAATGTTTTCATTAGTTTCGCTCACTCTCGAAATCAAGCATTTTACAGCAGGTTGGAGCAGCCTGTATCTCAGCACAGGAATAAGGTAGGGAAGAATTCTAAGGATCATTTTGACTGCCTCCAGAAGTTAGATCAGATGGCAAATTGGATTTGGTGCTGGGTCTTTCCCTTTAGGTTTTACCCCAACAATGTTTTCATTAGTTTCGCTCACTCTCGAAATCAAGCATTTTACAGCAGGTTGGAGCAGCCTGTATCTCAGCACAGGAATAAGGTAGGGAAGAATTCTAAGGATCATTTTGACTGCCTCCAGAAGTTAGATCAGATGGCAAATTGGATTTAGTGCTGGGTCTTTCCCTTTAGGTTTTACCCCAACAATGTTTTCATTAGTTTTGCTCACTCTCGAAATCAAGCATTTTACAGCAGGTTGGAGCAGCCTGTATCTCAGCACAGGAATAAGGTAGGGGAGAATTCTAAGGATCATTTTGACTGCCTCCAGAAGTTAGATCAGATGGCAAATGGGATTTGGTGCTAGGTCTTTCCCTTTAGGTTTTACCCCAACAATGTTTTCATTAGTTTCGCTCACTCTCGAAATCAAGCATTTTACAGCAGGTTGGAGCAGCCTGTATCTCAGCACAGGAATAAGGTAGGGAAGAATTCTAAGGATCATTTTGACTGCCTCCAGAAGTTAGATCAGATGGCAAATGGGATTTGGTGCTAGGTCTTTCCCTTTAGGTTTTACCCCAACAATGTTTTCATTAGTTTCGCTCACTCTCGAAATCAAGCATTTTACAGCAGGTTGGAGCAGCCTGTATCTCAGCACAGGAATAAGGTAGGGAAGAATTCTAAGGATCATTTTGACTGCCTCCAGAAGTTAGATCAGATGGCAAATTGGATTTGGTGCTAGGTCTTTCCCTTTAGGTTTTACCCCAACAATGTTTTCATTAGTTTCGCTCACTCTCGAAATCAAGCATTTTACAGCAGGTTGGAGCAGCCTGTATCTCAGCACAGGAATAAGGTAGGGAAGAATTCTAAGGTTCATTTTGACTGCCTCCAGAAGTTAGATCAGGTGGCAAATTGGATTTGGTGCTAGGTCTTTCCCTTTAGGTTTTACCCCAACAATGTTTCCATTAGTTTCGCTCACTCTCGAAATCAAGCATTTTACAGCAGGTTGGAGCAGCCTGTATCTCAGCACAGGAATAAGGTAGGGAAGAATTCTAAGGATCATTTTGACTGCCTCCAGAAGTTAGATCAGATGGCAAATTGGATTTGGTGCTAGGTCTTTCCCTTTAGGTTTTACCCCAACAATGTTTTCATTAGTTTCGCTCACTCTCGAAATCAAGCATTTTACAGCAGGTTGGAGCAGCCTGTATCTCAGCACAGGAATAAGGTAGGGAAGAATTCTAAGGATCATTTTGACTGCCTCCAGAAGTTAGATCAGATGGCAAATTGGATTTGGTGCTAGGTCTTTCCCTTTAGGTTTTACCCCAACAATGTTTTCATTAGTTTCGCTCACTCTCGAAATCAAGCATTTTACAGCAGGTTGGAGCAGCCTGTATCTCAGCACAGGAATAAGGTAGGGAAGAATTCTAAGGATCATTTTGACTGCCTCCAGAAGTTAGATCAGATGGCAAATTGGATTTGGTGCTAGGTCTTTCCCTTTAGGTTTTACCCCAACAATGTTTTCATTAGTTTCGCTCACTCTCGAAATCAAGCATTTTACAGCAGGTTGGAGCAGCCTGTATCTCAGCACAGGAATAAGGTAGGGAAGAATTCTAAGGATCATTTTGACTGCCTCCAGAAGTTAGATCAGATGGCAAATTGGATTTGGTGCTGGGTCTTTCCCTTTAGGTTTTACCCCAACAATGTTTTCATTAGTTTCGCTCACTCTCGAAATCAAGCATTTTACAGCAGGTTGGAGCAGCCTGTATCTCAGCACAGGAATAAGGTAGGGAAGAATTCTAAGGATCATTTTGACTGCCTCCAGAAGTTAGATCAGATGGCAAATTGGATTTAGTGCTGGGTCTTTCCCTTTAGGTTTTACCCCAACAATGTTTTCATTAGTTTCGCTCACTCTCGAAATCAAGCATTTTACAGCAGGTTGGAGCAGCCTGTATCTCAGCACAGGAATAAGGTAGGGGAGAATTCTAAGGATCATTTTGACTGCCTCCAGAAGTTAGATCAGATGGCAAATGGGATTTGGTGCTAGGTCTTTCCCTTTAGGTTTTACCCCAACAATGTTTTCATTAGTTTCGCTCACTCTCGAAATCAAGCATTTTACAGCAGGTTGGAGCAGCCTGTATCTCAGCACAGGAATAAGGTAGGGAAGAATTCTAAGGATCATTTTGACTGCCTCCAGAAGTTAGATCAGATGGCAAATTGGATTTGGTGCTAGGTCTTTCCCTTTAGGTTTTACCCCAACAATGTTTTCATTAGTTTCGCTCACTCTCGAAATCAAGCATTTTACAGCAGGTTGGAGCAGCCTGTATCTCAGCACAGGAATAAGGTAGGGAAGAATTCTAAGGATCATTTTGACTGCCTCCAGAAGTTAGATCAGATGGCAAATTGGATTTGGTGCTAGGTCTTTCCCTTTAGGTTTTACCCCAACAATGTTTTCATTAGTTTCGCTCACTCTCGAAATCAAGCATTTTACAGCAGGTTGGAGCAGCCTGTATCTCAGCACAGGAATAAGGTAGGGAAGAATTCTAAGGATCATTTTGACTGCCTCCAGAAGTTAGATCAGATGGCAAATTGGATTTGGTGCTAGGTCTTTCCCTTTAGGTTTTACCCCAACAATGTTTTCATTAGTTTCGCTCACTCTCGAAATCAAGCATTTTACAGCAGGTTGGAGCAGCCTGTATCTCAGCACAGGAATAAGGTAGGGAAGAATTCTAAGGATCATTTTGACTGCCTCCAGAAGTTAGATCAGATGGCAAATTGGATTTGGTGCTAGGTCTTTCCCTTTAGGTTTTACCCCAACAATGTTTTCATTAGTTTCGCTCACTCTCGAAATCAAGCATTTTACAGCAGGTTGGAGCAGCCTGTATCTCAGCACAGGAATAAGGTAGGGAAGAATTCTAAGGATCATTTTGACTGCCTCCAGAAGTTAGATCAGATGGCAAATTGGATTTGGTGCTAGGTCTTTCCCTTTAGGTTTTACCCCAACAATGTTTTCATTAGTTTCGCTCACTCTCGAAATCAAGCATTTTACAGCAGGTTGGAGCAGCCTGTATCTCAGCACAGGAATAAGGTAGGGAAGAATTCTAAGGATCATTTTGACTGCCTCCAGAAGTTAGATCAGATGGCAAATTGGATTTGGTGCTAGGTCTTTCCCTTTAGGTTTTACCCCAACAATGTTTTCATTAGTTTCGCTCACTCTCGAAATCAAGCATTTTACAGCAGGTTGGAGCAGCCTGTATCTCAGCACAGGAATAAGGTAGGGAAGAATTCTAAGGATCATTTTGACTGCCTCCAGAAGTTAGATCAGATGGCAAATTGGATTTGGTGCTAGGTCTTTCCCTTTAGGTTTTACCCCAACAATGTTTTCATTAGTTTCGCTCACTCTCGAAATCAAGCATTTTACAGCAGGTTGGAGCAGCCTGTATCTCAGCACAGGAATAAGGTAGGGAAGAATTCTAAGGATCATTTTGACTGCCTCCAGAAGTTAGATCAGATGGCAAATTGGATTTGGTGCTGGGTCTTTCCCTTTAGGTTTTACCCCAACAATGTTTTCATTAGTTTCGCTCACTCTCGAAATCAAGCATTTTACAGCAGGTTGGAGCAGCCTGTATCTCAGCACAGGAATAAGGTAGGGAAGAATTCTAAGGATCATTTTGACTGCCTCCAGAAGTTAGATCAGATGGCAAATTGGATTTAGTGCTGGGTCTTTCCCTTTAGGTTTTACCCCAACAATGTTTTCATTAGTTTCGCTCACTCTCGAAATCAAGCATTTTACAGCAGGTTGGAGCAGCCTGTATCTCAGCACAGGAATAAGGTAGGGGAGAATTCTAAGGATCATTTTGACTGCCTCCAGAAGTTAGATCAGATGGCAAATGGGATTTGGTGCTAGGTCTTTCCCTTTAGGTTTTACCCCAACAATGTTTTCATTAGTTTCGCTCACTCTCGAAATCAAGCATTTTACAGCAGGTTGGAGCAGCCTGTATCTCAGCACAGGAATAAGGTAGGGAAGAATTCTAAGGATCATTTTGACTGCCTCCAGAAGTTAGATCAGATGGCAAATTGGATTTGGTGCTAGGTCTTTCCCTTTAGGTTTTACCCCAACAATGTTTTCATTAGTTTCGCTCACTCTCGAAATCAAGCATTTTACAGCAGGTTGGAGCAGCCTGTATCTTAGCACAGGAATAAGGTAGGGATGAATTCAAATACTCATTTTGACTGCCTCCAGAAGTTAGATCAGATGGCAAATGGGATTTGGTGCTAGGTCTTTCCCTTTAGGTTTTACCCCAACAATGTTTTCATTAGTTTCGCTCACTCTCGAAATCAAGCATTTTACAGCAGGTTGGAGCAGCCTGTATCTCAGCACAGGAATAAGGTAGGGAAGAATTCTAAGGATCATTTTGACTGCCTCCAGAAGTTAGATCAGATGGCAAATGGGATTTGGTGCTAGGTCTTTCCCTTTAGGTTTTACCCCAACAATGTTTTCATTAGTTTCGCTCACTCTCGAAATCAAGCATTTTACAGCAGGTTGGAGCAGCCTGTATCTCAGCACAGGAATAAGGTAGGGAAGAATTCTAAGGATCATTTTGACTGCCTCCAGAAGTTAGATCAGATGGCAAATTGGATTTGGTGCTAGGTCTTTCCCTTTAGGTTTTACCCCAACAATGTTTTCATTAGTTTCGCTCACTCTCGAAATCAAGCATTTTACAGCAGGTTGGAGCAGCCTGTATCTTAGCACAGGAATAAGGTAGGGATGAATTCAAATACTCATTTTGACTGCCTCCAGAAGTTAGATCAGATGGCAAATTGGATTTGGTGCTAGGTCTTTCCCTTTAGGTTTTACCCCAACAATGTTTTCATTAGTTTCGCTCACTCTCGAAATCAAGCATTTTACAGCAGGTTGGAGCAGCCTGTATCTCAGCACAGGAATAAGGTAGGGAAGAATTCTAAGGATCATTTTGACTGCCTCCAGAAGTTAGATCAGATGGCAAATGGGATTTGGTGCTAGGTCTTTCCCTTTAGGTTTTACCCCAACAATGTTTTCATTAGTTTCGCTCACTCTCGAAATCAAGCATTTTACAGCAGGTTGGAGCAGCCTGTATCTCAGCACAGGAATAAGGTAGGGAAGAATTCTAAGGATCATTTTGACTGCCTCCAGAAGTTAGATCAGATGGCAAATTGGATTTGGTGCTAGGTCTTTCCCTTTAGGTTTTACCCCAACAATGTTTTCATTAGTTTCGCTCACTCTCGAAATCAAGCATTTTACAGCAGGTTGGAGCAGCCTGTATCTCAGCACAGGAATAAGGTAGGGAAGAATTCTAAGGATCATTTTGACTGCCTCCAGAAGTTAGATCAGATGGCAAATTGGATTTGGTGCTAGGTCTTTCCCTTTAGGTTTTACCCCAACAATGTTTTCATTAGTTTCGCTCACTCTCGAAATCAAGCATTTTACAGCAGGTTGGAGCAGCCTGTATCTCAGCACAGGAATAAGGTAGGGAAGAATTCTAAGGATCATTTTGACTGCCTCCAGAAGTTAGATCAGATGGCAAATTGGATTTGGTGCTAGGTCTTTCCCTTTAGGTTTTACCCCAACAATGTTTTCATTAGTTTCGCTCACTCTCGAAATCAAGCATTTTACAGCAGGTTGGAGCAGCCTGTATCTCAGCACAGGAATAAGGTAGGGAAGAATTCTAAGGATCATTTTGACTGCCTCCAGAAGTTAGATCAGATGGCAAATTGGATTTGGTGCTAGGTCTTTCCCTTTAGGTTTTACCCCAACAATGTTTTCATTAGTTTCGCTCACTCTCGAAATCAAGCATTTTACAGCAGGTTGGAGCAGCCTGTATCTCAGCACAGGAATAAGGTAGGGAAGAATTCTAAGGATCATTTTGACTGCCTCCAGAAGTTAGATCAGATGGCAAATTGGATTTGGTGCTAGGTCTTTCCCTTTAGGTTTTACCCCAACAATGTTTTCATTAGTTTCGCTCACTCTCGAAATCAAGCATTTTACAGCAGGTTGGAGCAGCCTGTATCTCAGCACAGGAATAAGGTAGGGAAGAATTCTAAGGATCATTTTGACTGCCTCCAGAAGTTAGATCAGATGGCAAATTGGATTTGGTGCTGGGTCTTTCCCTTTAGGTTTTACCCCAACAATGTTTTCATTAGTTTCGCTCACTCTCGAAATCAAGCATTTTACAGCAGGTTGGAGCAGCCTGTATCTCAGCACAGGAATAAGGTAGGGAAGAATTCTAAGGATCATTTTGACTGCCTCCAGAAGTTAGATCAGATGGCAAATTGGATTTAGTGCTGGGTCTTTCCCTTTAGGTTTTACCCCAACAATGTTTTCATTAGTTTCGCTCACTCTCGAAATCAAGCATTTTACAGCAGGTTGGAGCAGCCTGTATCTCAGCACAGGAATAAGGTAGGGGAGAATTCTAAGGATCATTTTGACTGCCTCCAGAAGTTAGATCAGATGGCAAATGGGATTTGGTGCTAGGTCTTTCCCTTTAGGTTTTACCCCAACAATGTTTTCATTAGTTTCGCTCACTCTCGAAATCAAGCATTTTACAGCAGGTTGGAGCAGCCTGTATCTCAGCACAGGAATAAGGTAGGGAAGAATTCTAAGGATCATTTTGACTGCCTCCAGAAGTTAGATCAGATGGCAAATTGGATTTGGTGCTAGGTCTTTCCCTTTAGGTTTTACCCCAACAATGTTTTCATTAGTTTCGCTCACTCTCGAAATCAAGCATTTTACAGCAGGTTGGAGCAGCCTGTATCTTAGCACAGGAATAAGGTAGGGATGAATTCAAATACTCATTTTGACTGCCTCCAGAAGTTAGATCAGATGGCAAATGGGATTTGGTGCTAGGTCTTTCCCTTTAGGTTTTACCCCAACAATGTTTTCATTAGTTTCGCTCACTCTCGAAATCAAGCATTTTACAGCAGGTTGGAGCAGCCTGTATCTCAGCACAGGAATAAGGTAGGGAAGAATTCTAAGGATCATTTTGACTGCCTCCAGAAGTTAGATCAGATGGCAAATGGGATTTGGTGCTAGGTCTTTCCCTTTAGGTTTTACCCCAACAATGTTTTCATTAGTTTCGCTCACTCTCGAAATCAAGCATTTTACAGCAGGTTGGAGCAGCCTGTATCTCAGCACAGGAATAAGGTAGGGAAGAATTCTAAGGATCATTTTGACTGCCTCCAGAAGTTAGATCAGATGGCAAATTGGATTTGGTGCTAGGTCTTTCCCTTTAGGTTTTACCCCAACAATGTTTTCATTAGTTTCGCTCACTCTCGAAATCAAGCATTTTACAGCAGGTTGGAGCAGCCTGTATCTTAGCACAGGAATAAGGTAGGGATGAATTCAAATACTCATTTTGACTGCCTCCAGAAGTTAGATCAGATGGCAAATTGGATTTGGTGCTAGGTCTTTCCCTTTAGGTTTTACCCCAACAATGTTTTCATTAGTTTCGCTCACTCTCGAAATCAAGCATTTTACAGCAGGTTGGAGCAGCCTGTATCTCAGCACAGGAATAAGGTAGGGAAGAATTCTAAGGATCATTTTGACTGCCTCCAGAAGTTAGATCAGATGGCAAATGGGATTTGGTGCTAGGTCTTTCCCTTTAGGTTTTACCCCAACAATGTTTTCATTAGTTTCGCTCACTCTCGAAATCAAGCATTTTACAGCAGGTTGGAGCAGCCTGTATCTCAGCACAGGAATAAGGTAGGGAAGAATTCTAAGGATCATTTTGACTGCCTCCAGAAGTTAGATCAGATGGCAAATTGGATTTGGTGCTAGGTCTTTCCCTTTAGGTTTTACCCCAACAATGTTTTCATTAGTTCGCTCACTCTCGAAATCAAGCATTTTACAGCAGGTTGGAGCAGCCTGTATCTCAGCACAGGAATAAGGTAGGGAAGAATTCTAAGGATCATTTTGACTGCCTCCAGAAGTTAGATCAGATGGCAAATTGGATTTGGTGCTAGGTCTTTCCCTTTAGGTTTTACCCCAACAATGTTTTCATTAGTTTCGCTCACTCTCGAAATCAAGCATTTTACAGCAGGTTGGAGCAGCCTGTATCTCAGCACAGGAATAAGGTAGGGAAGAATTCTAAGGATCATTTTGACTGCCTCCAGAAGTTAGATCAGATGGCAAATTGGATTTGGTGCTAGGTCTTTCCCTTTAGGTTTTACCCCAACAATGTTTTCATTAGTTTCGCTCACTCTCGAAATCAAGCATTTTACAGCAGGTTGGAGCAGCCTGTATCTCAGCACAGGAATAAGGTAGGGAAGAATTCTAAGGATCATTTTGACTGCCTCCAGAAGTTAGATCAGATGGCAAATTGGATTTGGTGCTAGGTCTTTCCCTTTAGGTTTTACCCCAACAATGTTTTCATTAGTTTCGCTCACTCTCGAAATCAAGCATTTTACAGCAGGTTGAAGCAGCCTGTATCTCAGCACAGGAATAAGGTAGGGAAGAATTCTAAGGATCATTTTGACTGCCTCCAGAAGTTAGATCAGATGGCAAATTGGATTTGGTGCTGGGTCTTTCCCTTTAGGTTTTACCCCAACAATGTTTTCATTAGTTTCGCTCACTCTCGAAATCAAGCATTTTACAGCAGGTTGGAGCAGCCTGTATCTCAGCACAGGAATAAGGTAGGGAAGAATTCTAAGGATCATTTTGACTGCCTCCAGAAGTTAGATCAGATGGCAAATTGGATTTAGTGCTGGGTCTTTCCCTTTAGGTTTTACCCCAACAATGTTTTCATTAGTTTCGCTCACTCTCGAAATCAAGCATTTTACAGCAGGTTGGAGCAGCCTGTATCTCAGCACAGGAATAAGGTAGGGGAGAATTCTAAGGATCATTTTGACTGCCTCCAGAAGTTAGATCAGATGGCAAATGGGATTTGGTGCTAGGTCTTTCCCTTTAGGTTTTACCCCAACAATGTTTTCATTAGTTTCGCTCACTCTCGAAATCAAGCATTTTACAGCAGGTTGGAGCAGCCTGTATCTCAGCACAGGAATAAGGTAGGGAAGAATTCTAAGGATCATTTTGACTGCCTCCAGAAGTTAGATCAGATGGCAAATTGGATTTGGTGCTAGGTCTTTCCCTTTAGGTTTTACCCCAACAATGTTTTCATTAGTTTCGCTCACTCTCGAAATCAAGCATTTTACAGCAGGTTGGAGCAGCCTGTATCTTAGCACAGGAATAAGGTAGGGATGAATTCAAATACTCATTTTGACTGCCTCCAGAAGTTAGATCAGATGGCAAATGGGATTTGGTGCTAGGTCTTTCCCTTTAGGTTTTACCCCAACAATGTTTTCATTAGTTTCGCTCACTCTCGAAATCAAGCATTTTACAGCAGGTTGGAGCAGCCTGTATCTCAGCACAGGAATAAGGTAGGGAAGAATTCCAAGGATCATTTTGACTGCCTCCAGAAGTTAGATCAGATGGCAAATGGGATTTGGTGCTAGGTCTTTCCCTTTAGGTTTTACCCCAACAATGTTTTCATTAGTTTCGCTCACTCTCGAAATCAAGCATTTTACAGCAGGTTGGAGCAGCCTGTATCTCAGCACAGGAATAAGGTAGGGAAGAATTCTAAGGATCATTTTGACTGCCTCCAGAAGTTAGATCAGATGGCAAATTGGATTTGGTGCTAGGTCTTTCCCTTTAGGTTTTACCCCAACAATGTTTTCATTAGTTTCGCTCACTCTCGAAATCAAGCATTTTACAGCAGGTTGGAGCAGCCTGTATCTTAGCACAGGAATAAGGTAGGGATGAATTCAAATACTCATTTTGACTGCCTCCAGAAGTTAGATCAGATGGCAAATTGGATTTGGTGCTAGGTCTTTCCCTTTAGGTTTTACCCCAACAATGTTTTCATTAGTTTCGCTCACCTCTCGAAATCAAGCATTTTACAGCAGGTTGGAGCAGCCTGTATCTCAGCACAGGAATAAGGTAGGGAAGAATTCTAAGGATCATTTTGACTGCCTCCAGAAGTTAGATCAGATGGCAAATTGGATTTGGTGCTAGGTCTTTCCCTTTAGGTTTTACCCCAACAATGTTTTCATTAGTTTCGCTCACTCTCGAAATCAAGCATTTTACAGCAGGTTGGAGCAGCCTGTATCTCAGCACAGGAATAAGGTAGGGAAGAATTCTAAGGATCATTTTGACTGCCTCCAGAAGTTAGATCAGATGGCAAATTGGATTTGGTGCTAGGTCTTTCCCTTTAGGTTTTACCCCAACAATGTTTTCATTAGTTTCGCTCACTCTCGAAATCAAGCATTTTACAGCAGGTTGGAGCAGCCTGTATCTCAGCACAGGAATAAGGTAGGGAAGAATTCTAAGGATCATTTTGACTGCCTCCAGAAGTTAGATCAGATGGCAAATGGGATTTGGTGCTAGGTGTTTCCCTTTAGGTTTTACCCCAACAATGTTTTCATTAGTTTCGCTCACTCTCGAAATCAAGCATTTTACAGCAGGTTGGAGCAGCCTGTATCTCAGCACAGGAATAAGGTAGGGAAGAATTCTAAGGATCATTTTGACTGCCTCCAGAAGTTAGATCAGATGGCAAATTGGATTTGGTGCTAGGTCTTTCCCTTTAGGTTTTACCCCAACAATGTTTTCATTAGTTTCGCTCACTCTCGAAATCAAGCATTTTACAGCAGGTTGGAGCAGCCTGTATCTCAGCACAGGAATAAGGTAGGGAAGAATTCTAAGGATCATTTTGACTGCCTCCAGAAGTTAGATCAGATGGCAAATTGGATTTGGTGCTAGGTCTTTCCCTTTAGGTTTTACCCCAACAATGTTTTCATTAGTTTCGCTCACTCTCGAAATCAAAGCATTTTACAGCAGGTTGGAGCAGCCTGTATCTCAGCACAGGAATAAGGTAGGGAAGAATTCTAAGGATCATTTTGACTGCCTCCAGAAGTTAGATCAGATGGCAAATTG
The DNA here is from genome assembly GCF_026170545.1 of Melanerpes formicivorus. Classification (NCBI taxonomy): domain Eukaryota; kingdom Metazoa; phylum Chordata; class Aves; order Piciformes; family Picidae; genus Melanerpes; species Melanerpes formicivorus. The sequence goes on along the minus strand of NW_027143514.1, from coordinate 9,860 downwards.
GATTTGGTGCTAGGTCTTTCCCTTTAGGTTTTACCCCAACAATGTTTTCATTAGTTTCGCTCACTCTCGAAATCAAGCATTTTACAGCAGGTTGGAGCAGCCTGTATCTTAGCACAGGAATAAGGTAGGGATGAATTCAAATACTCATTTTGACCTGCCTCCAGAAGTTAGATCAGATGGCAAATTGGATTTGGTGCTAGGTCTTTCCCTTTAGGTTTTACCCCAACAATGTTTTCATTAGTTTCGCTCACTCTCGAAATCAAGCATTTTACAGCAGGTTGGAGCAGCCTGTATCTCAGCACAGGAATAAGGTAGGGAAGAATTCTAAGGATCATTTTGACTGCCTCCAGAAGTTAGATCAGATGGCAAATGGGATTTGGTGCTAGGTCTTTCCCTTTAGGTTTTACCCCAACAATGTTTTCATTAGTTTCGCTCACTCTCGAAATCAAGCATTTTACAGCAGGTTGGAGCAGCCTGTATCTCAGCACAGGAATAAGGTAGGGAAGAATTCTAAGGATCATTTTGACTGCCTCCAGAAGTTAGATCAGATGGCAAATTGGATTTGGTGCTAGGTCTTTCCCTTTAGGTTTTACCCCAACAATGTTTTCATTAGTTTCGCTCACTCTCGAAATCAAGCATTTTACAGCAGGTTGGAGCAGCCTGTATCTCAGCACAGGAATAAGGTAGGGAAGAATTCTAAGGATCATTTTGACTGCCTCCAGAAGTTAGATCAGATGGCAAATGGGATTTGGTGCTAGGTCTTTCCCTTTAGGTTTTACCCCAACAATGTTTTCATTAGTTTCGCTCACTCTCGAAATCAAGCATTTTACAGCAGGTTGGAGCAGCCTGTATCTCAGCACAGGAATAAGGTAGGGAAGAATTCTAAGGATCATTTTGACTGCCTCCAGAAGTTAGATCAGATGGCAAATTGGATTTGGTGCTAGGTCTTTCCCTTTAGGTTTTACCCCAACAATGTTTTCATTAGTTTCGCTCACTCTCGAAATCAAGCATTTTACAGCAGGTTGGAGCAGCCTGTATCTCAGCACAGGAATAAGGTAGGGAAGAATTCTAAGGATCATTTTGACTGCCTCCAGAAGTTAGATCAGATGGCAAATTGGATTTGGTGCTAGGTCTTTCCCTTTAGGTTTTACCCCAACAATGTTTTCATTAGTTTCGCTCACTCTCGAAATCAAGCATTTTACAGCAGGTTGGAGCAGCCTGTATCTCAGCACAGGAATAAGGTAGGGAAGAATTCTAAGGATCATTTTGACTGCCTCCAGAAGTTAGATCAGATGGCAAATTGGATTTGGTGCTAGGTCTTTCCCTTTAGGTTTTACCCCAACAATGTTTTCATTAGTTTCGCTCACTCTCGAAATCAAGCATTTTACAGCAGGTTGGAGCAGCCTGTATCTCAGCACAGGAATAAGGTAGGGAAGAATTCTAAGGATCATTTTGACTGCCTCCAGAAGTTAGATCAGATGGCAAATTGGATTTGGTGCTAGGTCTTTCCCTTTAGGTTTTACCCCAACAATGTTTTCATTAGTTTCGCTCACTCTCGAAATCAAGCATTTTACAGCAGGTTGGAGCAGCCTGTATCTCAGCACAGGAATAAGGTAGGGAAGAATTCTAAGGATCATTTTGACTGCCTCCAGAAGTTAGATCAGATGGCAAATTGGATTTGGTGCTAGGTCCTTTCCCTTTAGGTTTTACCCCAACAATGTTTTCATTAGTTTCGCTCACTCTCGAAATCAAGCATTTTACAGCAGGTTGGAGCAGCCTGTATCTCAGCACAGGAATAAGGTAGGGAAGAATTCTAAGGATCATTTTGACTGCCTCCAGAAGTTAGATCAGATGGCAAATTGGATTTGGTGCTAGGTCTTTCCCTTTAGGTTTTACCCCAACAATGTTTTCATTAGTTTCGCTCACTCTCGAAATCAAGCATTTTACAGCAGGTTGGAGCAGCCTGTATCTCAGCACAGGAATAAGGTAGGGAAGAATTCTAAGGATCATTTTGACTGCCTCCAGAAGTTAGATCAGATGGCAAATTGGATTTGGTGCTAGGTCTTTCCCTTTAGGTTTTACCCCAACAATGTTTTCATTAGTTTCGCTCACTCTCGAAATCAAGCATTTTACAGCAGGTTGGAGCAGCCTGTATCTCAGCACAGGAATAAGGTAGGGAAGAATTCTAAGGATCATTTTGACTGCCTCCAGAAGTTAGATCAGATGGCAAATTGGATTTGGTGCTAGGTCTTTCCCTTTAGGTTTTACCCCAACAATGTTTTCATTAGTTTCGCTCACTCTCGAAATCAAGCATTTTACAGCAGGTTGGAGCAGCCTGTATCTCAGCACAGGAATAAGGTAGGGAAGAATTCTAAGGATCATTTTGACTGCCTCCAGAAGTTAGATCAGATGGCAAATTGGATTTGGTGCTAGGTCTTTCCCTTTAGGTTTTACCCCAACAATGTTTTCATTAGTTTCGCTCACTCTCGAAATCAAGCATTTTACAGCAGGTTGAAGCAGCCTGTATCTCAGCACAGGAATAAGGTAGGGAAGAATTCTAAGGATCATTTTGACTGCCTCCAGAAGTTAGATCAGATGGCAAATTGGATTTGGTGCTAGGTCTTTCCCTTTAGGTTTTACCCCAACAATGTTTTCATTAGTTTCGCTCACTCTCGAAATCAAGCATTTTACAGCAGGTTGGAGCAGCCTGTATCTCAGCACAGGAATAAGGTAGGGAAGAATTCTAAGGATCATTTTGACTGCCTCCAGAAGTTAGATCAGATGGCAAATTGGATTTGGTGCTAGGTCTTTCCCTTTAGGTTTTACCCCAACAATGTTTTCATTAGTTTCGCTCACTCTCGAAATCAAGCATTTTACAGCAGGTTGGAGCAGCCTGTATCTCAGCACAGGAATAAGGTAGGGAAGAATTCAAATACTCATTTTGACTGCCTCCAGAAGTTAGATCAGATGGCAAATTGGATTTGGTGCTAGGTCTTTCCCTTTAGGTTTTACCCCAACAATGTTTTCATTAGTTTCGCTCACTCTCGAAATCAAGCATTTTACAGCAGGTTGGAGCAGCCTGTATCTCAGCACAGGAATAAGGTAGGGAAGAATTCTAAGGATCATTTTGACTGCCTCCAGAAGTTAGATCAGATGGCAAATTGGATTTGGTGCTAGGTCTTTCCCTTTAGGTTTTACCCCAACAATGTTTTCATTAGTTTCGCTCACTCTCGAAATCAAGCATTTTACAGCAGGTTGGAGCAGCCTGTATCTCAGCACAGGAATAAGGTAGGGAAGAATTCTAAGGATCATTTTGACTGCCTCCAGAAGTTAGATCAGATGGCAAATTGGATTTGGTGCTAGGTCTTTCCCTTTAGGTTTTACCCCAACAATGTTTTCATTAGTTTCGCTCACTCTCGAAATCAAGCATTTTACAGCAGGTTGGAGCAGCCTGTATCTCAGCACAGGAATAAGGTAGGGAAGAATTCTAAGGATCATTTTGACTGCCTCCAGAAGTTAGATCAGATGGCAAATTGGATTTGGTGCTAGGTCTTTCCCTTTAGGTTTTACCCCAACAATGTTTTCATTAGTTTCGCTCACTCTCGAAATCAAGCATTTTACAGCAGGTTGGAGCAGCCTGTATCTCAGCACAGGAATAAGGTAGGGAAGAATTCTAAGGATCATTTTGACTGCCTCCAGAAGTTAGATCAGATGGCAAATTGGATTTGGTGCTAGGTCTTTCCCTTTAGGTTTTACCCCAACAATGTTTTCATTAGTTTCGCTCACTCTCGAAATCAAGCATTTTACAGCAGGTTGGAGCAGCCTGTATCTCAGCACAGGAATAAGGTAGGGAAGAATTCTAAGGATCATTTTGACTGCCTCCAGAAGTTAGATCAGATGGCAAATTGGATTTGGTGCTAGGTCTTTCCCTTTAGGTTTTACCCCAACAATGTTTTCATTAGTTTCGCTCACTCTCGAAATCAAGCATTTTACAGCAGGTTGGAGCAGCCTGTATCTCAGCACAGGAATAAGGTAGGGAAGAATTCTAAGGATCATTTTGACTGCCTCCAGAAGTTAGATCAGATGGCAAATTGGATTTGGTGCTAGGTCTTTCCCTTTAGGTTTTACCCCAACAATGTTTTCATTAGTTTCGCTCACTCTCGAAATCAAGCATTTTACAGCAGGTTGGAGCAGCCTGTATCTCAGCACAGGAATAAGGTAGGGAAGAATTCTAAGGATCATTTTGACTGCCTCCAGAAGTTAGATCAGATGGCAAATTGGATTTGGTGCTAGGTCTTTCCCTTTAGGTTTTACCCCAACAATGTTTTCATTAGTTTCGCTCACTCTCGAAATCAAGCATTTTACAGCAGGTTGGAGCAGCCTGTATCTCAGCACAGGAATAAGGTAGGGAAGAATTCTAAGGATCATTTTGACTGCCTCCAGAAGTTAGATCAGATGGCAAATTGGATTTGGTGCTAGGTCTTTCCCTTTAGGTTTTACCCCAACAATGTTTTCATTAGTTTCGCTCACTCTCGAAATCAAGCATTTTACAGCAGGTTGGAGCAGCCTGTATCTCAGCACAGGAATAAGGTAGGGAAGAATTCTAAGGCTCATTTTGACTGCCTCCAGAAGTTAGATCAGATGGCAAATTGGATTTGGTGCTAGGTCTTTCCCTTTAGGTTTTACCCCAACAATGTTTTCATTAGTTTCGCTCACTCTCGAAATCAAGCATTTTACAGCAGGTTGGAGCAGCCTGTATCTCAGCACAGGAATAAGGTAGGGAAGAATTCTAAGGATCATTTTGACTGCCTCCAGAAGTTAGATCAGATGGCAAATTGGATTTGGTGCTAGGTCTTTCCCTTTAGGTTTTTACCCCAACAATGTTTTCATTAGTTTCGCTCACTCTCGAAATCAAGCATTTTACAGCAGGTTGGAGCAGCCTGTATCTCAGCACAGGAATAAGGTAGGGAAGAATTCTAAGGATCATTTTGACTGCCTCCAGAAGTTAGATCAGATGGCAAATTGGATTTGGTGCTAGGTCTTTCCCTTTAGGTTTTACCCCAACAATGTTTTCATTAGTTTCGCTCACTCTCGAAATCAAGCATTTTACAGCAGGTTGGAGCAGCCTGTATCTCAGCACAGGAATAAGGTAGGGAAGAATTCTAAGGATCATTTTGACTGCCTCCAGAAGTTAGATCAGATGGCAAATTGGATTTGGTGCTAGGTCTTTCCCTTTAGGTTTTACCCCAACAATGTTTTCATTAGTTTCGCTCACTCTCGAAATCAAGCATTTTACAGCAGGTTGGAGCAGCCTGTATCTCAGCACAGGAATAAGGTAGGGAAGAATTCTAAGGATCATTTTGACTGCCTCCAGAAGTTAGATCAGATGGCAAATTGGATTTGGTGCTAGGTCTTTCCCTTTAGGTTTTACCCCAACAATGTTTTCATTAGTTTCGCTCACTCTCGAAATCAAGCATTTTACAGCAGGTTGGAGCAGCCTGTATCTCAGCACAGGAATAAGGTAGGGAAGAATTCTAAGGATCATTTTGACTGCCTCCAGAAGTTAGATCAGATGGCAAATTGGATTTGGTGCTAGGTCTTTCCCTTTAGGTTTTACCCCAACAATGTTTTCATTAGTTTCGCTCACTCTCGAAATCAAGCATTTTACAGCAGGTTGGAGCAGCCTGTATCTCAGCACAGGAATAAGGTAGGGAAGAATTCAAATACTCATTTTGACTGCCTCCAGAAGTTAGATCAGATGGCCAATTGGATTTGGTGCTAGGTCTTTCCCTTTAGGTTTTACCCCAACAATGTTTTCATTAGTTTCGCTCACTCTCGAAATCAAGCATTTTACAGCAGGTTGGAGCAGCCTGTATCTCAGCACAGGAATAAGGTAGGGAAGAATTCTAAGGATCATTTTGACTGCCTCCAGAAGTTAGATCAGATGGCAAATTGGATTTGGTGCTAGGTCTTTCCCTTTAGGTTTTACCCCAACAATGTTTTCATTAGTTTCGCTCACTCTCGAAATCAAGCATTTTACAGCAGGTTGGAGCAGCCTGTATCTCAGCACAGGAATAAGGTAGGGAAGAATTCTAAGGATCATTTTGACTGCCTCCAGAAGTTAGATCAGATGGCAAATTGGATTTGGTGCTAGGTCTTTCCCTTTAGGTTTTACCCCAACAATGTTTTCATTAGTTTTCGCTCACTCTCAAAATCAAGCATTTTACAGCAGGTTGGAGCAGCCTGTATCTCAGCACAGGAATAAGGTAGGGAAGAATTCTAAGGATCATTTTGACTGCCTCCAGAAGTTAGATCAGATGGCCAATGGAATTTGGTGCTAGGTCTTTCCCTTTAGGTTTTACCCCAACAATGTTTTCATTAGTTTCGCTCACTCTCGAAATCAAGCATTTTACAGCAGGTTGGAGCAGCCTGTATCTCAGCACAGGAATAAGGTAGGGAAGAATTCTAAGGATCATTTTGACTGCCTCCAGAAGTTAGATCAGATGGCAAATTGGATTTGGTGCTAGGTCTTTCCCTTTAGGTTTTACCCCAACAATGTTTTCATTAGTTTCGCTCACTCTCGAAATCAAGCATTTTACAGCAGGTTGGAGCAGCCTGTATCTTAGCACAGGAATAAGGTAGGGAAGAATTCTAAGGATCATTTTGACTGCCTCCAGAAGTTAGATCAGATGGCAAATTGGATTTGGTGCTAGGTCTTTCCCTTTAGGTTTTACCCCAACAATGTTTTCATTAGTTTCGCTCACTCTCGAAATCAAGCATTTTACAGCAGGTTGGAGCAGCCTGTATCTCAGCACAGGAATAAGGTAGGGAAGAATTCTAAGGGATCATTTTGACTGCCTTCAGAAGTTAGATCAGATGGCAAATGGGATTTGGTGCTAGGTCTTTCCCTTTAGGTTTTTACCCCAACAATGTTTTCATTAGTTTCGCTCACTCTCGAAATCAAGCATTTTACAGCAGGTTGGAGCAGCCTGTATCTCAGCACAGGAATAAGGTAGGGAAGAATTCTAAGGATCATTTTGACTGCCTCCAGAAGTTAGATCAGATGGCAAATTGGATTTGGTGCTAGGTCTTTCCCTTTAGGTTTTACCCCAACAATGTTTTCATTAGTTTCGCTCACTCTCGAAATCAAGCATTTTACAGCAGGTTGGAGCAGCCTGTATCTTAGCACAGGAATAAGGTAGGGATGAATTCAAATACTCATTTTGACTGCCTCCAGAAGTTAGATCAGATGGCAAATTGGATTTGGTGCTAGGTCTTTCCCTTTAGGTTTTACCCCAACAATGTTTTCATTAGTTTCGCTCACTCTCGAAATCAAGCATTTTACAGCAGGTTGGAGCAGCCTGTATCTCAGCACAGGAATAAGGTAGGGAAGAATTCAAATACTCATTTTGACTGCCTCCAGAAGTTAGATCAGATGGCAAATTGGATTTGGTGCTAGGTCTTTCCCTTTAGGTTTTACCCCAACAATGTTTTCATTAGTTTCGCTCACTCTCGAAATCAAGCATTTTACAGCAGGTTGGAGCAGCCTGTATCTCAGCACAGGAATAAGGTAGGGAAGAATTCTAAGGATCATTTTGACTGCCTCCAGAAGTTAGATCAGATGGCAAATTGGATTTGGTGCTAGGTCTTTCCCTTTAGGTTTTACCCCAACAATGTTTTCATTAGTTTCGCTCACTCTCGAAATCAAGCATTTTACAGCAGGTTGGAGCAGCCTGTATCTCAGCACAGGAATAAGGTAGGGAAGAATTCTAAGGATCATTTGACTGCCTCCAGAAGTTAGATCAGATGGCAAATTGGATTTGGTGCTAGGTCTTTCCCTTTAGGTTTTACCCCAACAATGTTTTCATTAGTTTCGCTCACTCTCGAAATCAAGCATTTTACAGCAGGTTGGAGCAGCCTGTATCTCAGCACAGGAATAAGGTAGGGAAGAATTCTAAGGATCATTTTGACTGCCTCCAGAAGTTAGATCAGATGGCAAATTGGATTTGGTGCTAGGTCTTTCCCTTTAGGTTTTACCCCAACAATGTTTTCATTAGTTTCGCTCACTCTCGAAATCAAGCATTTTACAGCAGGTTGGAGCAGCCTGTATCTCAGCACAGGAATAAGGTAGGGAAGAATTCTAAGGATCATTTTGACTGCCTCCAGAAGTTAGATCAGATGGCAAATTGGATTTGGTGCTAGGTCTTTCCCTTTAGGTTTTACCCCAACAATGTTTTCATTAGTTTCGCTCACTCTCGAAATCAAGCATTTTACAGCAGGTTGGAGCAGCCTGTATCTCAGCACAGGAATAAGGTAGGGAAGAATTCTAAGGATCATTTTGACTGCCTCCAGAAGTTAGATCAGATGGCAAATTGGATTTGGTGCTAGGTCTTTCCCTTTAGGTTTTTACCCCAACAATGTTTTCATTAGTTTCGCTCACTCTCGAAATCAAGCATTTTACAGCAGGTTGGAGCAGCCTGTATCTCAGCACAGGAATAAGGTAGGGAAGAATTCTAAGGATCATTTTGACTGCCTCCAGAAGTTAGATCAGATGGCAAATTGGATTTGGTGCTAGGTCTTTCCCTTTAGGTTTTACCCCAACAATGTTTTCATTAGTTTCGCTCACTCTCGAAATCAAGCATTTTACAGCAGGTTGGAGCAGCCTGTATCTCAGCACAGGAATAAGGTAGGGAAGAATTCTAAGGATCATTTTGACTGCCTCCAGAAGTTAGATCAGATGGCAAATTGGATTTGGTGCTAGGTCTTTCCCTTTAGGTTTTTACCCCAACAATGTTTTCATTAGTTTCGCTCACTCTCAAAATCAAGCATTTTACAGCAGGTTGGAGCAGCCTGTATCTCAGCACAGGAATAAGGTAGGGAAGAATTCTAAGGATCATTTTGACTGCCTCCAGAAGTTAGATCAGATGGCAAATTGGATTTGGTGCTAGGTCTTTCCCTTTAGGTTTTACCCCAACAATGTTTTCATTAGTTTCGCTCACTCTCGAAATCAAGCATTTTACAGCAGGTTGGAGCAGCCTGTATCTCAGCACAGGAATAAGGTAGGGAAGAATTCTAAGGATCATTTTGACTGCCTCCAGAAGTTAGATCAGATGGCAAATTGGATTTGGTGCTAGGTCTTTCCCTTTAGGTTTTACCCCAACAATGTTTTCATTAGTTTCGCTCACTCTCGAAATCAAGCATTTTACAGCAGGTTGGAGCAGCCTGTATCTTAGCACAGGAATAAGGTAGGGAAGAATTCTAAGGATCATTTTGACTGCCTCCAGAAGTTAGATCAGATGGCAAATTGGATTTGGTGCTAGGTCTTTCCCTTTAGGTTTTAACCCCAACAATGTTTTCATTAGTTTCGCTCACTCTCGAAATCAAGCATTTTACAGCAGGTTGGAGCAGCCTGTATCTCAGCACAGGAATAAGGTAGGGAAGAATTCTAAGGATCATTTTGACTGCCTTCAGAAGTTAGATCAGATGGCAAATGGGATTTGGTGCTAGGTCTTTCCCTTTAGGTTTTACCCCAACAATGTTTTCATTAGTTTCGCTCACTCTCGAAATCAAGCATTTTACAGCAGGTTGGAGCAGCCTGTATCTCAGCACAGGAATAAGGTAGGGAAGAATTCTAAGGATCATTTTGACTGCCTCCAGAAGTTAGATCAGATGGCAAATTGGATTTGGTGCTAGGTCTTTCCCTTTAGGTTTTACCCCAACAATGTTTTCATTAGTTTCGCTCACTCTCGAAATCAAGCATTTTACAGCAGGTTGGAGCAGCCTGTATCTTAGCACAGGAATAAGGTAGGGATGAATTCAAATACTCATTTTGACTGCCTCCAGAAGTTAGATCAGATGGC
>NW_027143513.1:0-57125 GCF_026170545.1 Melanerpes formicivorus | reverse complement strand
GAAATCAAGCATTTTACAGCAGGTTGGAGCAGCCTGTATCTCAGCACAGGAATAAGGTAGGGAAGAATTCTAAGGATCATTTTGACTGCCTCCAGAAGTTAGATCAGATGGCAAATTGGATTTGGTGCTAGGTCTTTCCCTTTAGGTTTTACCCCAACAATGTTTTCATTAGTTTCGCTCACTCTCGAAATCAAGCATTTTACAGCAGGTTGGAGCAGCCTGTATCTCAGCACAGGAATAAGGTAGGGAAGAATTCTAAGGATCATTTTGACTGCCTCCAGAAGTTAGATCAGATGGCCAATGCAATTTGGTGCTAGGTCTTTCCCTTTAGGTTTTACCCCAACAATGTTTTCATTAGTTTCGCTCACTCTCGAAATCAAGCATTTTACAGCAGGTTGGAGCAGCCTGTATCTCAGCACAGGAATAAGGTAGGGAAGAATTCTAAGGATCATTTTGACTGCCTCCAGAAGTTAGATCAGATGGCAAATTGGATTTGGTGCTAGGTCTTTCCCTTTAGGTTTTACCCCAACAATGTTTTCATTAGTTTCGCTCACTCTCGAAATCAAGCATTTTACAGCAGGTTGGAGCAGCCTGTATCTCAGCACAGGAATAAGGTAGGGAAGAATTCTAAGGCTCATTTTGACTGCCTCCAGAAGTTAGATCAGATGGCAAATTGGATTTGGTGCTAGGTCTTTCCCTTTAGGTTTTACCCCAACAATGTTTTCATTAGTTTCGCTCACTCTCGAAATCAAGCATTTTACAGCAGGTTGGAGCAGCCTGTATCTCAGCACAGGAATAAGGTAGGGAAGAATTCTAAGGATCATTTTGACTGCCTCCAGAAGTTAGATCAGATGGCCAATGCAATTTGGTGCTAGGTCTTTCCCTTTAGGTTTTACCCCAACAATGTTTTCATTAGTTTCGCTCACTCTCGAAATCAAGCATTTTACAGCAGGTTGGAGCAGCCTGTATCTCAGCACAGGAATAAGGTAGGGAAGAATTCTAAGGATCATTTTGACTGCCTCCAGAAGTTAGATCAGATGGCAAATTGGATTTGGTGCTAGGTCTTTCCCTTTAGGTTTTACCCCAACAATGTTTTCATTAGTTTCGCTCACTCTCGAAATCAAGCATTTTACAGCAGGTTGGAGCAGCCTGTATCTCAGCACAGGAATAAGGTAGGGAAGAAATTCAAATACTCATTTTGACTGCCTCCAGAAGTTAGATCAGATGGCAAATTGGATTTGGTGCTAGGTCTTTCCCTTTAGGTTTTACCCCAACAATGTTTTCATTAGTTTCGCTCACTCTCGAAATCAAGCATTTTACAGCAGGTTGGAGCAGCCTGTATCTCAGCACAGGAATAAGGTAGGGAAGAATTCAAATACTCATTTGGGACTGCCTCCAGAAGTTAGATCAGATGGCAAATTGGATTTGGTGCTAGGTCTTTCCCTTTAGGTTTTACCCCAACAATGTTTTCATTAGTTTCGCTCACTCTCGAAATCAAGCATTTTACAGCAGGTTGGAGCAGCCTGTATCTCAGCACAGGAATAAGGTAGGGAAGAATTCTAAGGATCATTTTGACTGCCTCCAGAAGTTAGATCAGATGGCCAATGCAATTTGGTGCTAGGTCTTTCCCTTTAGGTTTTACCCCAACAATGTTTTCATTAGTTTCGCTCACTCTCGAAATCAAGCATTTTACAGCAGGTTGGAGCAGCCTGTATCTCAGCACAGGAATAAGGTAGGGAAGAATTCTAAGGATCATTTTGACTGCCTCCAGATGTTAGATCAGATGGCCAATGGAATTTGGTGCTAGGTCTTTCCCTTTAGGTTTTACCCCAACAATGTTTTCATTAGTTTCGCTCACTCTCGAAATCAAGCATTTTACAGCAGGTTGGAGCAGCCTGTATCTCAGCACAGGAATAAGGTAGGGAAGAATTCTAAGGCTCATTTTGACTGCCTCCAGAAGTTAGATCAGATGGCAAATTGGATTTGGTGCTAGGTCTTTCCCTTTAGGTTTTACCCCAACAATGTTTTCATTAGTTTCGCTCACTCTCGAAATCAAGCATTTTACAGCAGGTTGGAGCAGCCTGTATCTCAGCACAGGAATAAGGTAGGGAAGAATTCTAAGGATCATTTTGACTGCCTCCAGAAGTTAGATCAGATGGCAAATTGGATTTGGTGCTAGGTCTTTCCCTTTAGGTTTTACCCCAACAATGTTTTCATTAGTTTCGCTCACTCTCGAAATCAAGCATTTTACAGCAGGTTGGAGCAGCCTGTATCTCAGCACAGGAATAAGGTAGGGAAGAATTCTAAGGATCATTTTGACTGCCTCCAGAAGTTAGATCAGATGGCCAATGCAATTTGGTGCTAGGTCTTTCCCTTTAGGTTTTACCCCAACAATGTTTTCATTAGTTTCGCTCACTCTCGAAATCAAGCATTTTTACAGCAGGTTGGAGCAGCCTGTATCTCAGCACAGGAATAAGGTAGGGAAGAATTCTAAGGATCATTTTGACTGCCTCCAGAAGTTAGATCAGATGGCAAATTGGATTTGGTGCTAGGTCTTTCCCTTTAGGTTTTACCCCAACAATGTTTTCATTAGTTTTCGCTCACTCTCGAAATCAAGCATTTTACAGCAGGTTGGAGCAGCCTGTATCTCAGCACAGGAATAAGGTAGGGAAGAATTCTAAGGATCATTTTGACTGCCTCCAGAAGTTAGATCAGATGGCAAATTGGATTTGGTGCTAGGTCTTTCCCTTTAGGTTTTACCCCAACAATGTTTTCATTAGTTTCGCTCACTCTCGAAATCAAGCATTTTACAGCAGGTTGGAGCAGCCTGTATCTCAGCACAGGAATAAGGTAGGGAAGAATTCAAATACTCATTTTGACTGCCTCCAGAAGTTAGATCAGATGGCCAATGCAATTTGGTGCTAGGTCTTTCCCTTTAGGTTTTACCCCAACAATGTTTTCATTAGTTTCGCTCACTCTCGAAATCAAGCATTTTACAGCAGGTTGGAGCAGCCTGTATCTCAGCACAGGAATAAGGTAGGGAAGAATTCAAATACTCATTTGGACTGCCTCCAGAAGTTAGATCAGATGGCAAATTGGATTTGGTGCTAGGTCTTTCCCTTTAGGTTTTACCCCAACAATGTTTTCATTAGTTTCGCTCACTCTCGAAATCAAGCATTTTACAGCAGGTTGGAGCAGCCTGTATCTCAGCACAGGAATAAGGTAGGGAAGAATTCTAAGGATCATTTTGACTGCCTCCAGAAGTTAGATCAGATGGCCAATGCAATTTGGTGCTAGGTCTTTCCCTTTAGGTTTTACCCCAACAATGTTTTTCATTAGTTTCGCTCACTCTCGAAATCAAGCATTTTACAGCAGGTTGGAGCAGCCTGTATCTCAGCACAGGAATAAGGTAGGGAAGAATTCTAAGGATCATTTTGACTGCCTCCAGATGTTAGATCAGATGGCCAATGGAATTTGGTGCTAGGTCTTTCCCTTTAGGTTTTACCCCAACAATGTTTTCATTAGTTTCGCTCACTCTCGAAATCAAGCATTTTACAGCAGGTTGGAGCAGCCTGTATCTCAGCACAGGAATAAGGTAGGGAAGAATTCTAAGGCTCATTTTGACTGCCTCCAGAAGTTAGATCAGATGGCAAATTGGATTTGGTGCTAGGTCTTTCCCTTTAGGTTTTACCCCAACAATGTTTTCATTAGTTTCGCTCACTCTCGAAATCAAGCATTTTACAGCAGGTTGGAGCAGCCTGTATCTCAGCACAGGAATAAGGTAGGGAAGAATTCTAAGGATCATTTTGACTGCCTCCAGAAGTTAGATCAGATGGCAAATTGGATTTGGTGCTAGGTCTTTCCCTTTAGGTTTTACCCAACAATGTTTTCATTAGTTTCGCTCACTCTCGAAATCAAGCATTTTACAGCAGGTTGGAGCAGCCTGTATCTCAGCACAGGAATAAGGTAGGGAAGAATTCTAAGGATCATTTTGACTGCCTCCAGAAGTTAGATCAGATGGCCAATGCAATTTGGTGCTAGGTCTTTCCCTTTAGGTTTTACCCCAACAATGTTTTCATTAGTTTCGCTCACTCTCGAAATCAAGCATTTTACAGCAGGTTGGAGCAGCCTGTATCTCAGCACAGGAATAAGGTAGGGAAGAATTCTAAGGATCATTTTGACTGCCTCCAGAAGTTAGATCAGATGGCAAATTGGATTTGGTGCTAGGTCTTTCCCTTTAGGTTTTACCCCAACAATGTTTTCATTAGTTTCGCTCACTCTCGAAATCAAGCATTTTACAGCAGGTTGGAGCAGCCTGTATCTCAGCACAGGAATAAGGTAGGGAAGAATTCTAAGGATCATTTTGACTGCCTCCAGAAGTTAGATCAGATGGCCAATGCAATTTGGTGCTAGGTCTTTCCCTTTAGGTTTTACCCCAACAATGTTTTCATTAGTTTCGCTCACTCTCGAAATCAAGCATTTTACAGCAGGTTGGAGCAGCCTGTATCTCAGCACAGGAATAAGGTAGGGAAGAATTCTAAGGATCATTTTGACTGCCTCCAGAAGTTAGATCAGATGGCAAATTGGATTTGGTGCTAGGTCTTTCCCTTTAGGTTTTACCCCAACAATGTTTTCATTAGTTTCGCTCACTCTCGAAATCAAGCATTTTACAGCAGGTTGGAGCAGCCTGTATCTCAGCACAGGAATAAGGTAGGGAAGAATTCTAAGGATCATTTTGACTGCCTCCAGAAGTTAGATCAGATGGCCAATGCAATTTGGTGCTAGGTCTTTCCCTTTAGGTTTTACCCCAACAATGTTTTCATTAGTTTCGCTCACTCTCGAAATCAAGCATTTTACAGCAGGTTGGAGCAGCCTGTATCTCAGCACAGGAATAAGGTAGGGAAGAATTCTAAGGATCATTTTGACTGCCTCCAGAAGTTAGATCAGATGGCAAATTGGATTTGGTGCTAGGTCTTTCCCTTTAGGTTTTACCCCAACAATGTTTTCATTAGTTTTCGCTCACTCTCGAAATCAAGCATTTTACAGCAGGTTGGAGCAGCCTGTATCTCAGCACAGGAATAAGGTAGGGAAGAATTCTAAGGCTCATTTTGACTGCCTCCAGAAGTTAGATCAGATGGCAAATTGGATTTGGTGCTAGGTCTTTCCCTTTAGGTTTTACCCCAACAATGTTTTCATTAGTTTCGCTCACTCTCGAAATCAAGCATTTTACAGCAGGTTGGAGCAGCCTGTATCTCAGCACAGGAATAAGGTAGGGAAGAATTCTAAGGATCATTTTGACTGCCTCCAGAAGTTAGATCAGATGGCCAATGCAATTTGGTGCTAGGCCTTTCCCTTTAGGTTTTACCCCAACAATGTTTTCATTAGTTTCGCTCACTCTCGAAATCAAGCATTTTACAGCAGGTTGGAGCAGCCTGTATCTCAGCACAGGAATAAGGTAGGGAAGAATTCTAAGGATCATTTTGACTGCCTCCAGAAGTTAGATCAGATGGCAAATTGGATTTGGTGCTAGGTCTTTTCCCTTTAGGTTTTACCCCAACAATGTTTTCATTAGTTTCGCTCACTCTCGAAATCAAGCATTTTACAGCAGGTTGGAGCAGCCTGTATCTCAGCACAGGAATAAGGTAGGGAAGAATTCTAAGGATCATTTTGACTGCCTCCAGAAGTTAGATCAGATGGCAAATTGGATTTGGTGCTAGGTCTTTCCCTTTAGGTTTTACCCCAACAATGTTTTCATTAGTTTCGCTCACTCTCGAAATCAAGCATTTTACAGCAGGTTGGAGCAGCTGTATCTCAGCACAGGAATAAGGTAGGGAAGAATTCTAAGGATCATTTTGACTGCCTCCAGAAGTTAGATCAGATGGCAAATTGGATTTGGTGCTAGGTCTTTCCCTTTAGGTTTTACCCCAACAATGTTTTCATTAGTTTCGCTCACTCTCGAAATCAAGCATTTTACAGCAGGTTGGAGCAGCCTGTATCTCAGCACAGGAATAAGGTAGGGAAGAATTCAAATACTCATTTTGACTGCCTCCAGAAGTTAGATCAGATGGCAAATTGGATTTGGTGCTAGGTCTTTCCCTTTAGGTTTTACCCCAACAATGTTTTCATTAGTTTCGCTCACTCTCGAAATCAAGCATTTTACAGCAGGTTGGAGCAGCCTGTATCTCAGCACAGGAATAAGGTAGGGAAGAATTCTAAGGATCATTTTGACTGCCTCCAGAAGTTAGATCAGATGGCCAATGCAATTTGGTGCTAGGTCTTTCCCTTTAGGTTTTACCCCAACAATGTTTTCATTAGTTTCGCTCACTCTCGAAATCAAGCATTTTACAGCAGGTTGGAGCAGCCTGTATCTCAGCACAGGAATAAGGTAGGGAAGAATTCTAAGGATCATTTTGACTGCCTCCAGAAGTTAGATCAGATGGCAAATTGGATTTGGTGCTAGGTCCTTTCCCTTTAGGTTTTACCCCAACAATGTTTTCATTAGTTTCGCTCACTCTCGAAATCAAGCATTTTACAGCAGGTTGGAGCAGCCTGTATCTCAGCACAGGAATAAGGTAGGGAAGAATTCTAAGGATCATTTTGACTGCCTCCAGAAGTTAGATCAGATGGCCAATGCAATTTGGTGCTAGGTCTTTCCTTTAGGTTTTACCCCAACAATGTTTTCATTAGTTTCGCTCACTCTCGAAATCAAGCATTTTACAGCAGGTTGGAGCAGCCTGTATCTCAGCACAGGAATAAGGTAGGGAAGAATTCTAAGGATCATTTTGACTGCCTCCAGAAGTTAGATCAGATGGCAAATTGGATTTGGTGCTAGGTCTTTCCCTTTAGGTTTTACCCCAACAATGTTTTCATTAGTTTCGCTCACTCTCGAAATCAAGCATTTTACAGCAGGTTGGAGCAGCCTGTATCTCAGCACAGGAATAAGGTAGGGAAGAATTCTAAGGCTCATTTTGACTGCCTCCAGAAGTTAGATCAGATGGCAAATTGGATTTGGTGCTAGGTCTTTCCCTTTAGGTTTTACCCCAACAATGTTTTCATTAGTTTCGCTCACTCTCGAAATCAAGCATTTTACAGCAGGTTGGAGCAGCCTGTATCTCAGCACAGGAATAAGGTAGGGAAGAATTCTAAGGATCATTTTGACTGCCTCCAGAAGTTAGATCAGATGGCCAATGCAATTTGGTGCTAGGTCTTTCCCTTTAGGTTTTACCCCAACAATGTTTTCATTAGTTTCGCTCACTCTCGAAATCAAGCATTTTACAGCAGGTTGGAGCAGCCTGTATCTCAGCACAGGAATAAGGTAGGGAAGAATTCTAAGGATCATTTTGACTGCCTCCAGAAGTTAGATCAGATGGCAAATTGGATTTGGTGCTAGGTCTTTCCCTTTAGGTTTTACCCCAACAATGTTTTCATTAGTTTCGCTCACTCTCGAAATCAAGCATTTTACAGCAGGTTGGAGCAGCCTGTATCTCAGCACAGGAATAAGGTAGGGAAGAATTCTAAGGATCATTTTGACTGCCTCCAGAAGTTAGATCAGATTGGCCAATGCAATTTGGTGCTAGGTCTTTCCCTTTAGGTTTTACCCCAACAATGTTTTCATTAGTTTCGCTCACTCTCGAAATCAAGCATTTTTACAGCAGGTTGGAGCAGCCTGTATCTCAGCACAGGAATAAGGTAGGGAAGAATTCTAAGGATCATTTTGACTGCCTCCAGAAGTTAGATCAGATGGCAAATTGGATTTGGTGCTAGGTCTTTCCCTTTAGGTTTTACCCCAACAATGTTTTCATTAGTTTCGCTCACTCTCGAAATCAAGCATTTTACAGCAGGTTGGAGGCAGCCTGTATCTCAGCACAGGAATAAGGTAGGGAAGAATTCTAAGGCTCATTTTGACTGCCTCCAGAAGTTAGATCAGATGGCAAATTGGATTTGGTGCTAGGTCTTTCCCTTTAGGTTTTACCCCAACAATGTTTTTCATTAGTTTCGCTCACTCTCGAAATCAAGCATTTTACAGCAGGTTGGAGCAGCCTGTATCTCAGCACAGGAATAAGGTAGGGAAGAATTCTAAGGATCATTTTGACTGCCTCCAGAAGTTAGATCAGATGGCCAATGCAATTTGGTGCTAGGTCTTTCCCTTTAGGTTTTACCCCAACAATGTTTTCATTAGTTTCGCTCACTCTCGAAATCAAGCATTTTACAGCAGGTTGGAGCAGCCTGTATCTCAGCACAGGAATAAGGTAGGGAAGAATTCTAAGGATCATTTTGACTGCCTCCAGAAGTTAGATCAGATGGCAAATTGGATTTGGTGCTAGGTCTTTCCCTTTAGGTTTTACCCCAACAATGTTTTCATTAGTTTCGCTCACTCTCGAAATCAAGCATTTTACAGCAGGTTGGAGCAGCCTGTATCTCAGCACAGGAATAAGGTAGGGAAGAATTCAAATACTCATTTTGACTGCCTCCAGAAGTTAGATCAGATGGCAAATTGGATTTGGTGCTAGGTCTTTCCCTTTAGGTTTTACCCCAACAATGTTTTCATTAGTTTCGCTCACTCTCGAAATCAAGCATTTTACAGCAGGTTGGAGCAGCCTGTATCTCAGCACAGGAATAAGGTAGGGAAGAATTCAAATACTCATTTGGACTGCCTCCAGAAGTTAGATCAGATGGCAAATTGGATTTGGTGCTAGGTCTTTCCCTTTAGGTTTTACCCCAACAATGTTTTCATTAGTTTCGCTCACTCTCGAAATCAAGCATTTTACAGCAGGTTGGAGCAGCCTGTATCTCAGCACAGGAATAAGGTAGGGAAGAATTCTAAGGATCATTTTGACTGCCTCCAGAAGTTAGATCAGATGGCCAATGCAATTTGGTGCTAGGTCTTTCCCTTTAGGTTTTACCCCAACAATGTTTTCATTAGTTTCGCTCACTCTCGAAATCAAGCATTTTACAGCAGGTTGGAGCAGCCTGTATCTCAGCACAGGAATAAGGTAGGGAAGAATTCTAAGGATCATTTTGACTGCCTCCAGATGTTAGATCAGATGGCCAATGGAATTTGGTGCTAGGTCTTTCCCTTTAGGTTTTACCCCAACAATGTTTTCATTAGTTTCGCTCACTCTCGAAATCAAGCATTTTACAGCAGGTTGGAGCAGCCTGTATCTCAGCACAGGAATAAGGTAGGGAAGAATTCTAAGGCTCATTTTGACTGCCTCCAGAAGTTAGATCAGATGGCAAATTGGATTTGGTGCTAGGTCTTTCCCTTTAGGTTTTACCCCAACAATGTTTTCATTAGTTTCGCTCACTCTCGAAATCAAGCATTTTACAGCAGGTTGGAGCAGCCTGTATCTCAGCACAGGAATAAGGTAGGGAAGAATTCTAAGGATCATTTTGACTGCCTCCAGAAGTTAGATCAGATGGCAAATTGGATTTGGTGCTAGGTCTTTCCCTTTAGGTTTTACCCCAACAATGTTTTCATTAGTTTCGCTCACTCTCGAAATCAAGCATTTTACAGCAGGTTGGAGCAGCCTGTATCTCAGCACAGGAATAAGGTAGGGAAGAATTCTAAGGATCATTTTGACTGCCTCCAGAAGTTAGATCAGATGGCCAATGCAATTTGGTGCTAGGTCTTTCCCTTTAGGTTTTACCCCAACAATGTTTTCATTAGTTTCGCTCACTCTCGAAATCAAGCATTTTACAGCAGGTTGGAGCAGCCTGTATCTCAGCACAGGAATAAGGTAGGGAAGAATTCTAAGGATCATTTTGACTGCCTCCAGAAGTTAGATCAGATGGCAAATTGGATTTGGTGCTAGGTCTTTCCCTTTAGGTTTTACCCCAACAATGTTTTCATTAGTTTCGCTCACTCTCGAAATCAAGCATTTTACAGCAGGTTGGAGCAGCCTGTATCTCAGCACAGGAATAAGGTAGGGAAGAATTCTAAGGATCATTTTGACTGCCTCCAGAAGTTAGATCAGATGGCAAATTGGATTTGGTGCTAGGTCTTTCCCTTTAGGTTTTTACCCCAACAATGTTTTCATTAGTTTCGCTCACTCTCGAAATCAAGCATTTTACAGCAGGTTGGAGCAGCCTGTATCTCAGCACAGGAATAAGGTAGGGAAGAATTCAAATACTCATTTTGACTGCCTCCAGAAGTTAGATCAGATGGCCAATGCAATTTGGTGCTAGGTCTTTCCCTTTAGGTTTTTACCCCAACAATGTTTTTCATTAGTTTCGCTCACTCTCGAAATCAAGCATTTTACAGCAGGTTGGAGCAGCCTGTATCTCAGCACAGGAATAAGGTAGGGAAGAATTCTAAGGATCATTTTGACTGCCTCCAGAAGTTAGATCAGATGGCAAATTGGATTTGGTGCTAGGTCTTTCCCTTTAGGTTTTACCCCAACAATGTTTTCATTAGTTTCGCTCACTCTCGAAATCAAGCATTTTACAGCAGGTTGGAGCAGCCTGTATCTCAGCACAGGAATAAGGTAGGGAAGAATTCTAAGGATCATTTTGACTGCCTCCAGAAGTTAGATCAGATGGCCAATGCAATTTGGTGCTAGGTCTTTCCCTTTAGGTTTTACCCCAACAATGTTTTCATTAGTTTCGCTCACTCTCGAAATCAAGCATTTTACAGCAGGTTGGAGCAGCCTGTATCTCAGCACAGGAATAAGGTAGGGAAGAATTCTAAGGATCATTTTGACTGCCTCCAGAAGTTAGATCAGATGGCAAATTGGATTTGGTGCTAGGTCTTTCCCTTTAGGTTTTACCCCAACAATGTTTTCATTAGTTTCGCTCACTCTCGAAATCAAGCATTTTACAGCAGGTTGGAGCAGCCTGTATCTCAGCACAGGAATAAGGTAGGGAAGAATTCTAAGGCTCATTTTGACTGCCTCCAGAAGTTAGATCAGATGGCAAATTGGATTTGGTGCTAGGTCTTTCCCTTTAGGTTTTACCCCAACAATGTTTTCATTAGTTTCGCTCACTCTCGAAATCAAGCATTTTACAGCAGGTTGGAGCAGCCTGTATCTCAGCACAGGAATAAGGTAGGGAAGAATTCAAATACTCATTTTGACTGCCTCCAGAAGTTAGATCAGATGGCCAATGCAATTTGGTGCTAGGTCTTTCCCTTTAGGTTTTACCCCAACAATGTTTTTCATTAGTTTCGCTCACTCTCGAAATCAAGCATTTTACAGCAGGTTGGAGCAGCCTGTATCTCAGCACAGGAATAAGGTAGGGAAGAATTCTAAGGATCATTTTGACTGCCTCCAGAAGTTAGATCAGATGGCAAATTGGATTTGGTGCTAGGTCTTTCCCTTTAGGTTTTACCCCAACAATGTTTTCATTAGTTTCGCTCACTCTCGAAATCAAGCATTTTACAGCAGGTTGGAGCAGCCTGTATCTCAGCACAGGAATAAGGTAGGGAAGAATTCTAAGGATCATTTTGACTGCCTCCAGAAGTTAGATCAGATGGCCAATGCAATTTGGTGCTAGGTCTTTCCCTTTAGGTTTTACCCCAACAATGTTTTCATTAGTTTCGCTCACTCTCGAAATCAAGCATTTTACAGCAGGTTGGAGCAGCCTGTATCTCAGCACAGGAATAAGGTAGGGAAGAATTCTAAGGATCATTTTGACTGCCTCCAGAAGTTAGATCAGATGGCAAATTGGATTTGGTGCTAGGTCTTTCCCTTTAGGTTTTACCCCAACAATGTTTTCATTAGTTTCGCTCACTCTCGAAATCAAGCATTTTACAGCAGGTTGGAGCAGCCTGTATCTCAGCACAGGAATAAGGTAGGGAAGAATTCTAAGGCTCATTTTGACTGCCTCCCAGAAGTTAGATCAGATGGCAAATTGGATTTGGTGCTAGGTCTTTCCCTTTAGGTTTTACCCCAACAATGTTTTCATTAGTTTCGCTCACTCTCGAAATCAAGCATTTTACAGCAGGTTGGAGCAGCCTGTATCTCAGCACAGGAATAAGGTAGGGAAGAATTCTAAGGATCATTTTGACTGCCTCCAGAAGTTAGATCAGATGGCCAATGCAATTTGGTGCTAGGTCTTTCCCTTTAGGTTTTACCCCAACAATGTTTTCATTAGTTTCGCTCACTCTCGAAATCAAGCATTTTACAGCAGGTTGGAGCAGCCTGTATCTCAGCACAGGAATAAGGTAGGGAAGAATTCTAAGGATCATTTTGACTGCCTCCAGAAGTTAGATCAGATGGCAAATTGGATTTGGTGCTAGGTCTTTCCCTTTAGGTTTTACCCCAACAATGTTTTCATTAGTTTCGCTCACTCTCGAAATCAAGCATTTTACAGCAGGTTGGAGCAGCCTGTATCTCAGCACAGGAATAAGGTAGGGAAGAATTCAAATACTCATTTTGACTGCCTCCAGAAGTTAGATCAGATGGCAAATTGGATTTGGTGCTAGGTCTTTCCCTTTAGGTTTTACCCCAACAATGTTTTCATTAGTTTCGCTCACTCTCGAAATCAAGCATTTTACAGCAGGTTGGAGCAGCCTGTATCTCAGCACAGGAATAAGGTAGGGAAGAATTCAAATACTCATTTGGACTGCCTCCAGAAGTTAGATCAGATGGCAAATTGGATTTGGTGCTAGGTCTTTCCCCTTTAGGTTTTACCCCAACAATGTTTTCATTAGTTTCGCTCACTCTCGAAATCAAAGCATTTTACAGCAGGTTGGAGCAGCCTGTATCTCAGCACAGGAATAAGGTAGGGAAGAATTCTAAGGATCATTTTGACTGCCTCCAGAAGTTAGATCAGATGGCCAATGCAATTTGGTGCTAGGTCTTTCCCTTTAGGTTTTACCCCAACAATGTTTTCATTAGTTTCGCTCACTCTCGAAATCAAGCATTTTACAGCAGGTTGGAGCAGCCTGTATCTCAGCACAGGAATAAGGTAGGGAAGAATTCTAAGGATCATTTTGACTGCCTCCAGATGTTAGATCAGATGGCCAATGGAATTTGGTGCTAGGTCTTTCCCTTTAGGTTTTACCCCAACAATGTTTTCATTAGTTTCGCTCACTCTCGAAATCAAGCATTTTACAGCAGGTTGGAGCAGCCTGTATCTCAGCACAGGAATAAGGTAGGGAAGAATTCTAAGGCTCATTTTGACTGCCTCCAGAAGTTAGATCAGATGGCAAATTGGATTTGGTGCTAGGTCTTTCCCTTTAGGTTTTACCCCAACAATGTTTTCATTAGTTTCGCTCACTCTCGAAATCAAGCATTTTACAGCAGGTTGGAGCAGCCTGTATCTCAGCACAGGAATAAGGTAGGGAAGAATTCTAAGGATCATTTTGACTGCCTCCAGAAGTTAGATCAGATGGCAAATTGGATTTGGTGCTAGGTCTTTCCCTTTAGGTTTTACCCCAACAATGTTTTCATTAGTTTCGCTCACTCTCGAAATCAAGCATTTTACAGCAGGTTGGAGCAGCCTGTATCTCAGCACAGGAATAAGGTAGGGAAGAATTCTAAGGATCATTTTGACTGCCTCCAGAAGTTAGATCAGATGGCAAATTGGATTTGGTGCTAGGTCTTTCCCTTTAGGTTTTACCCCAACAATGTTTTCATTAGTTTCGCTCACTCTCGAAATCAAGCATTTTACAGCAGGTTGGAGCAGCCTGTATCTCAGCACAGGAATAAGGTAGGGAAGAATTCTAAGGATCATTTTGACTGCCTCCAGAAGTTAGATCAGATGGCCAATGCAATTTGGTGCTAGGTCTTTCCCTTTAGGTTTTACCCCAACAATGTTTTCATTAGTTTCGCTCACTCTCGAAATCAAGCATTTTACAGCAGGTTGGAGCAGCCTGTATCTCAGCACAGGAATAAGGTAGGGAAGAATTCTAAGGATCATTTTGACTGCCTCCAGAAGTTAGATCAGATGGCAAATTGGATTTGGTGCTAGGTCTTTCCCTTTAGGTTTTACCCCAACAATGTTTTCATTAGTTTCGCTCACTCTCGAAATCAAGCATTTTACAGCAGGTTGGAGCAGCCTGTATCTCAGCACAGGAATAAGGTAGGGAAGAATTCTAAGGCTCATTTTGACTGCCTCCAGAAGTTAGATCAGATGGCAAATTGGATTTGGTGCTAGGTCTTTCCCTTTAGGTTTTACCCCAACAATGTTTTCATTAGTTTCGCTCACTCTCGAAATCAAGCATTTTACAGCAGGTTGGAGCAGCCTGTATCTCAGCACAGGAATAAGGTAGGGAAGAATTCTAAGGATCATTTTGACTGCCTCCAGAAGTTAGATCAGATGGCCAATGCAATTTGGTGCTAGGTCTTTCCCTTTAGGTTTTACCCCAACAATGTTTTCATTAGTTTCGCTCACTCTCGAAATCAAGCATTTTACAGCAGGTTGGAGCAGCCTGTATCTCAGCACAGGAATAAGGTAGGGAAGAATTCAAATACTCATTTGGACTGCCTCCAGAAGTTAGATCAGATGGCAAATTGGATTTGGTGCTAGGTCTTTCCCTTTAGGTTTTACCCCAACAATGTTTTCATTAGTTTCGCTCACTCTCGAAATCAAGCATTTTACAGCAGGTTGGAGCAGCCTGTATCTCAGCACAGGAATAAGGTAGGGAAGAATTCAAATACTCATTTGGACTGCCTCCAGAAGTTAGATCAGATGGCAAATTGGATTTGGTGCTAGGTCTTTCCCTTTAGGTTTTACCCCAACAATGTTTTCATTAGTTTCGCTCACTCTCGAAATCAAGCATTTTACAGCAGGTTGGAGCAGCCTGTATCTCAGCACAGGAATAAGGTAGGGAAGAATTCTAAGGATCATTTTGACTGCCTCCAGAAGTTAGATCAGATGGCCAATGCAATTTGGTGCTAGGTCTTTCCCTTTAGGTTTTACCCCAACAATGTTTTCATTAGTTTCGCTCACTCTCGAAATCAAGCATTTTACAGCAGGTTGGAGCAGCCTGTATCTCAGCACAGGAATAAGGTAGGGAAGAATTCTAAGGATCATTTTGACTGCCTCCAGATGTTAGATCAGATGGCCAATGGAATTTGGTGCTAGGTCTTTCCCTTTAGGTTTTACCCCAACAATGTTTTCATTAGTTTCGCTCACTCTCGAAATCAAGCATTTTACAGCAGGTTGGAGCAGCCTGTATCTCAGCACAGGAATAAGGTAGGGAAGAATTCTAAGGCTCATTTTGACTGCCTCCAGAAGTTAGATCAGATGGCAAATTGGATTTGGTGCTAGGTCTTTCCCTTTAGGTTTTACCCCAACAATGTTTTCATTAGTTTCGCTCACTCTCGAAATCAAGCATTTTACAGCAGGTTGGAGCAGCCTGTATCTCAGCACAGGAATAAGGTAGGGAAGAATTCTAAGGATCATTTTGACTGCCTCCAGAAGTTAGATCAGATGGCAAATTGGATTTGGTGCTAGGTCTTTCCCTTTAGGTTTTACCCCAACAATGTTTTCATTAGTTTCGCTCACTCTCGAAATCAAGCATTTTACAGCAGGTTGGAGCAGCCTGTATCTCAGCACAGGAATAAGGTAGGGAAGAATTCTAAGGATCATTTTGACTGCCTCCAGAAGTTAGATCAGATGGCCAATGCAATTTGGTGCTAGGTCTTTCCCTTTAGGTTTTACCCCAACAATGTTTTCATTAGTTTCGCTCACTCTCGAAATCAAGCATTTTACAGCAGGTTGGAGCAGCCTGTATCTCAGCACAGGAATAAGGTAGGGAAGAATTCTAAGGATCATTTTGACTGCCTCCAGAAGTTAGATCAGATGGCAAATTGGAATTTGGTGCTAGGTCTTTCCCTTTAGGTTTTACCCCAACAATGTTTTCATTAGTTTCGCTCACTCTCGAAATCAAGCATTTTACAGCAGGTTGGAGCAGCCTGTATCTCAGCACAGGAATAAGGTAGGGAAGAATTCAAATACTCATTTTGACTGCCTCCAGAAGTTAGATCAGATGGCCAATGAAATTTGGTGCTAGGTCTTTCCCTTTAGGTTTTACCCCAACAATGTTTTCATTAGTTTCGCTCACTCTCGAAATCAAGCATTTTACAGCAGGTTGGAGCAGCCTGTATCTCAGCACAGGAATAAGGTAGGGAAGAATTCTAAGGATCATTTTGACTGCCTCCAGAAGTTAGATCAGATGGCAAATTGGATTTGGTGCTAGGTCTTTCCCTTTAGGTTTTACCCCAACAATGTTTTCATTAGTTACGCTCACTCTCGAAATCAAGCATTTTACAGCAGGTTGGAGCAGCCTGTATCTCAGCACAGGAATAAGGTAGGGAAGAATTCTAAGGATCATTTTGACTGCCTCCAGAAGTTAGATCAGATGGCAAATTGGATTTGGTGCTAGGTCTTTCCCTTTAGGTTTTACCCCAACAATGTTTTCATTAGTTTCGCTCACTCTCGAAATCAAGCATTTTACAGCAGGTTGGAGCAGCCTGTATCTCAGCACAGGAATAAGGTAGGGAAGAATTCAAATACTCATTTTGACTGCCTCCAGAAGTTAGATCAGATGGCCAATGGAATTTGGTGCTAGGCCTTTCCCTTTAGGTTTTACCCCAACAATGTTTTCATTAGTTTCGCTCACTCTCGAAATCAAGCATTTTACAGCAGGTTGGAGCAGCCTGTATCTCAGCACAGGAATAAGGTAGGGAAGAATTCAAATACTCATTTTGACTGCCTCCAGAAGTTAGATCAGATGGCCAATGGAATTTGGTGCTAGGTCTTTCCCTTTAGGTTTTACCCCAACAATGTTTTCATTAGTTTCGCTCACTCTCGAAATCAAGCATTTTACAGCAGGTTGGAGCAGCCTGTATCTCAGCACAGGAATAAGGTAGGGAAGAATTCTAAGGATCATTTTGACTGCCTCCAGAAGTTAGATCAGATGGCAAATTGGATTTGGTGCTAGGTCTTTCCCTTTAGGTTTTACCCCAACAATGTTTTCATTAGTTTCGCTCACTCTCGAAATCAAGCATTTTACAGCAGGTTGGAGCAGCCTGTATCTCAGCACAGGAATAAGGTAGGGAAGAATTCAAATACTCATTTTGACTGCCTCCAGAAGTTAGATCAGATGGCAAATTGGATTTGGTGCTAGGTCTTTCCCTTTAGGTTTTACCCCAACAATGTTTTCATTAGTTTCGCTCACTCTCGAAATCAAGCATTTTACAGCAGGTTGGAGCAGCCTGTATCTCAGCACAGGAATAAGGTAGGGAAGAATTCTAAGGATCATTTTGACTGCCTCCAGAAGTTAGATCAGATGGCCAATGCAATTTGGTGCTAGGTCTTTCCCTTTAGGTTTTACCCCAACAATGTTTTCATTAGTTTCGCTCACTCTCGAAATCAAGCATTTTACAGCAGGTTGGAGCAGCCTGTATCTCAGCACAGGAATAAGGTAGGGAAGAATTCTAAGGCTCATTTTGACTGCCTCCAGAAGTTAGATCAGATGGCAAATTGGATTTGGTGCTAGGTCTTTCCCTTTAGGTTTTACCCCAACAATGTTTTCATTAGTTTCGCTCACTCTCGAAATCAAGCATTTTACAGCAGGTTGGAGCAGCCTGTATCTCAGCACAGGAATAAGGTAGGGAAGAATTCTAAGGATCATTTTGACTGCCTCCAGAAGTTAGATCAGATGGCAAATTGGATTTGGTGCTAGGTCTTTCCCTTTAGGTTTTACCCCAACAATGTTTTCATTAGTTTCGCTCACTCTCGAAATCAAGCATTTTACAGCAGGTTGGAGCAGCCTGTATCTCAGCACAGGAATAAGGTAGGGAAGAATTCTAAGGATCATTTTGACTGCCTCCAGAAGTTAGATCAGATGGCAAATTGGATTTGGTGCTAGGTCTTTCCCTTTAGGTTTTACCCCAACAATGTTTTCATTAGTTTCGCTCACTCTCGAAATCAAGCATTTTACAGCAGGTTGGAGCAGCCTGTATCTCAGCACAGGAATAAGGTAGGGAAGAATTCTAAGGATCATTTTGACTGCCTCCAGAAGTTAGATCAGATGGCAAATTGGATTTGGTGCTAGGTCTTTCCCTTTAGGTTTTACCCCAACAATGTTTTCATTAGTTTCGCTCACTCTCGAAATCAAGCATTTTACAGCAGGTTGGAGCAGCCTGTATCTCAGCACAGGAATAAGGTAGGGAAGAATTCAAATACTCATTTTGACTGCCTCCAGAAGTTAGATCAGATGGCAAATTGGATTTGGTGCTAGGTCTTTCCCTTTAGGTTTTACCCCAACAATGTTTTCATTAGTTTCGCTCACTCTCGAAATCAAGCATTTTACAGCAGGTTGGAGCAGCCTGTATCTCAGCACAGGAATAAGGTAGGGAAGAATTCTAAGGATCATTTTGACTGCCTCCAGAAGTTAGATCAGATGGCCAATGCAATTTGGTGCTAGGTCTTTCCCTTTAGGTTTTACCCCAACAATGTTTTCATTAGTTTCGCTCACTCTCGAAATCAAGCATTTTACAGCAGGTTGGAGCAGCCTGTATCTCAGCACAGGAATAAGGTAGGGAAGAATTCTAAGGATCATTTTGACTGCCTCCAGAAGTTAGATCAGATGGCAAATTGGATTTGGTGCTAGGTCTTTCCCTTTAGGTTTTACCCCAACAATGTTTTCATTAGTTTCGCTCACTCTCGAAATCAAGCATTTTACAGCAGGTTGGAGCAGCCTGTATCTCAGCACAGGAATAAGGTAGGGAAGAATTCTAAGGATCATTTTGACTGCCTCCAGAAGTTAGATCAGATGGAAAATTGGATTTGGTGCTAGGTCTTTCCCTTTAGGTTTTACCCCAACAATGTTTTCATTAGTTTCGCTCACTCTCGAAATCAAGCATTTTACAGCAGGTTGGAGCAGCCTGTATCTCAGCACAGGAATAAGGTAGGGAAGAATTCAAATACTCATTTTGACTGCCTCCAGAAGTTAGATCAGATGGCCAATGGAATTTGGTGCTAGGTCTTTCCCTTTAGGTTTTACCCCAACAATGTTTTCATTAGTTTCGCTCACTCTCGAAATCAAGCATTTTACAGCAGGTTGGAGCAGCCTGTATCTCAGCACAGGAATAAGGTAGGGAAGAATTCTAAGGATCATTTTGACTGCCTCCAGAAGTTAGATCAGATGGCAAATTGGATTTGGTGCTAGGTCTTTCCCTTTAGGTTTTACCCCAACAATGTTTTCATTAGTTTCGCTCACTCTCGAAATCAAGCATTTTACAGCAGGTTGGAGCAGCCTGTATCTCAGCACAGGAATAAGGTAGGGAAGAATTCAAATACTCATTTTGACTGCCTCCAGAAGTTAGATCAGATGGCCAATGCAATTTGGTGCTAGGCCTTTCCCTTTAGGTTTTACCCCAACAATGTTTTCATTAGTTTCGCTCACTCTCGAAATCAAGCATTTTACAGCAGGTTGGAGCAGCCTGTATCTCAGCACAGGAATAAGGTAGGGAAGAATTCAAATACTCATTTTGACTGCCTCCAGAAGTTAGATCAGATGGCCAATGGAATTTGGTGCTAGGTCTTTCCCTTTAGGTTTTACCCCAACAATGTTTTCATTAGTTTCGCTCACTCTCGAAATCAAGCATTTTACAGCAGGTTGGAGCAGCCTGTATCTCAGCACAGGAATAAGGTAGGGAAGAATTCTAAGGATCATTTTGACTGCCTCCAGAAGTTAGATCAGATGGCAAATTGGATTTGGTGCTAGGTCTTTCCCTTTAGGTTTTACCCCAACAATGTTTTCATTAGTTTCGCTCACTCTCGAAATCAAGCATTTTACAGCAGGTTGGAGCAGCCTGTATCTCAGCACAGGAATAAGGTAGGGAAGAATTCTAAGGATCATTTTGACTGCCTCCAGAAGTTAGATCAGATGGAAAATTGGATTTGGTGCTAGGTCTTTCCCTTTAGGTTTTACCCCAACAATGTTTTCATTAGTTTCGCTCACTCTCGAAATCAAGCATTTTACAGCAGGTTGGAGCAGCCTGTATCTCAGCACAGGAATAAGGTAGGGAAGAATTCAAATACTCATTTTGACTGCCTCCAGAAGTTAGATCAGATGGCCAATGGAATTTGGTGCTAGGTCTTTCCCTTTAGGTTTTACCCCAACAATGTTTTCATTAGTTTCGCTCACTCTCGAAATCAAGCATTTTACAGCAGGTTGGAGCAGCCTGTATCTCAGCACAGGAATAAGGTAGGGAAGAATTCTAAGGATCATTTTGACTGCCTCCAGAAGTTAGATCAGATGGCAAATTGGATTTGGTGCTAGGTCTTTCCCTTTAGGTTTTACCCCAACAATGTTTTCATTAGTTTCGCTCACTCTCGAAATCAAGCATTTTACAGCAGGTTGGAGCAGCCTGTATCTCAGCACAGGAATAAGGTAGGGAAGAATTCAAATACTCATTTTGACTGCCTCCAGAAGTTAGATCAGATGGCCAATGCAATTTGGTGCTAGGCCTTTCCCTTTAGGTTTTACCCCAACAATGTTTTCATTAGTTTCGCTCACTCTCGAAATCAAGCATTTTACAGCAGGTTGGAGCAGCCTGTATCTCAGCACAGGAATAAGGTAGGGAAGAATTCAAATACTCATTTTGACTGCCTCCAGAAGTTAGATCAGATGGCCAATGGAATTTGGTGCTAGGTCTTTCCCTTTAGGTTTTACCCCAACAATGTTTTCATTAGTTTCGCTCACTCTCGAAATCAAGCATTTTACAGCAGGTTGGAGCAGCCTGTATCTCAGCACAGGAATAAGGTAGGGAAGAATTCTAAGGATCATTTTGACTGCCTCCAGAAGTTAGATCAGATGGCAAATTGGATTTGGTGCTAGGTCTTTCCCTTTAGGTTTTACCCCAACAATGTTTTCATTAGTTTCGCTCACTCTCGAAATCAAGCATTTTACAGCAGGTTGGAGCAGCCTGTATCTCAGCACAGGAATAAGGTAGGGAAGAATTCAAATACTCATTTTGACTGCCTCCAGAAGTTAGATCAGATGGCAAATTGGATTTGGTGCTACGTCTTTCCCTTTAGGTTTTACCCCAACAATGTTTTCATTAGTTTCGCTCACTCTCGAAATCAAGCATTTTACAGCAGGTTGGAGCAGCCTGTATCTCAGCACAGGAATAAGGTAGGGAAGAATTCTAAGGATCATTTTGACTGCCTCCAGAAGTTAGATCAGATGGAAAATTGGATTTCGTGCTAGGTCTTTCCCTTTAGGTTTTGCCCCAACAATGTTTTCATTAGTTTCGCTCACTCTCGAAATCAAGCATTTTACAGCAGGTTGGAGCAGCCTGTATCTCAGCACAGGAATAAGGTAGGGAAGAATTCAAATACTCAGTTTGACTGCCTCCAGAAGTTAGATCAGATGGCCAATGCAATTTGGTGCTAGGTCTTTCCCTTTAGGTTTTACCCCAACAATGTTTTCATTAGTTTCGCTCACTCTCGAAATCAAGCATTTTACAGCAGGTTGGAGCAGCCTGTATCTCAGCACAGGAATAAGGTAGGGAAGAATTCTAAGGATCATTTTGACTGCCTCCAGGAGTTGGATCAGATGGCCAATGCAACTTGGTGCTAGGCCTTTCCCTTTAGGTTTTACCCCAACAATGTTTTCATTAGTTTCGCTCACTCTCGAAATCAAGCATTTTACAGCAGGTTGGAGCAGCCTGTATCTCAGCACAGGAATAAGGTAGGGAAGAATTCTAAGGATCATTTTGACTGCCTCCAGAAGTTAGATCAGATGGCAAATTGGATTTGGTGCTAGGTCTTTCCCTTTAGGTTTTACCCCAACAATGTTTTCATTAGTTTCGCTCACTCTCAAAATCAAGCATTTTACAGCAGGTTGGAGCAGCCTGTATCTCAGCACAGGAATAAGGTAGGGAAGAATTCTAAGGATCATTTTGACTGCCTCCAGAAGTTAGATCAGATGGCAAATTGGATTTGGTGCTAGGTCTTTCCCTTTAGGTTTTACCCCAACAATGTTTTCATTAGTTTCGCTCACTCTCGAAATCAAGCATTTTACAGCAGGTTGGAGCAGCCTGTATCTCAGCACAGGAATAAGGTAGGGAAGAATTCTAAGGATCATTTTGACTGCCTCCAGAAGTTAGATCAGATGGCCAATGCAATTTGGTGCTAGGTCTTTCCCTTTAGGTTTTACCCCAACAATGTTTTCATTAGTTTCGCTCACTCTCGAAATCAAGCATTTTACAGGAGGTTGGAGCAGCCTGTATCTCAGCACAGGAATAAGGTAGGGAAGAATTCAAATACTCATTTTGACTGCCTCCAGAAGTTAGATCAGATGGCCAATGGAATTTGGTGCTAGGTCTTTCCCTTTAGGTTTTACCCCAACAATGTTTTCATTAGTTTCGCTCACTCTCGAAATCAAGCATTTTACAGCAGGTTGGAGCAGCCTGTATCTCAGCACAGGAATAAGGTAGGGAAGAATTCTAAGGATCATTTTGACTGCCTCCAGAAGTTAGATCAGATGGCAAATTGGATTTGGTGCTAGGTCTTTCCCTTTAGGTTTTACCCCAACAATGTTTTCATTAGTTTCGCTCACTCTCGAAATCAAGCATTTTACAGCAGGTTGGAGCAGCCTGTATCTCAGCACAGGAATAAGGTAGGGAAGAATTCTAAGGATCATTTTGACTGCCTCCAGAAGTTAGATCAGATGGCCAATGCAATTTGGTGCTAGGTCTTTCCCTTTAGGTTTTACCCCAACAATGTTTTCATTAGTTTCGCTCACTCTCGAAATCAAGCATTTTACAGCAGGTTGGAGCAGCCTGTATCTCAGCACAGGAATAAGGTAGGGAAGAATTCTAAGGATCATTTTGACTGCCTCCAGAAGTTAGATCAGATGGCCAATGCAACTTGGTGCTAGGCCTTTCCCTTTAGGTTTTACCCCAACAATGTTTTCATTAGTTTCGCTCACTCTCGAAATCAAGCATTTTACAGCAGGTTGGAGCAGCCTGTATCTCAGCACAGGAATAAGGTAGGGAAGAATTCTAAGGATCATTTTGACTGCCTCCAGAAGTTAGATCAGATGGCAAATTGGATTTGGTGCTAGGTCTTTCCCTTTAGGTTTTACCCCAACAATGTTTTCATTAGTTTCGCTCACTCTCGAAATCAAGCATTTTATAGCAGGTTGGAGCAGCCTGTATCTCAGCACAGGAATAAGGTAGGGAAGAATTCTAAGGATCATTTTGACTGCCTCCAGAAGTTAGATCAGATGGAAAATTGGATTTGGTGCTAGGTCTTTCCCTTTAGGTTTTGCCCCAACAATGTTTTCATTAGTTTCGCTCACTCTCGAAATCAAGCATTTTACAGCAGGTTGGAGCAGCCTGTATCTCAGCACAGGAATAAGGTAGGGAAGAATTCAAATACTCAGTTTGACTGCCTCCAGAAGTTAGATCAGATGGCCAATGCAATTTGGTGCTAGGTCTTTCCCTTTAGGTTTTACCCCAACAATGTTTTCATTAGTTTCGCTCACTCTCGAAATCAAGCATTTTACAGCAGGTTGGAGCAGCCTGTATCTCAGCACAGGAATAAGGTAGGGAAGAATTCTAAGGATCATTTTGACTGCCTCCAGGAGTTGGATCAGATGGCCAATGCAACTTGGTGCTAGGCCTTTCCCTTTAGGTTTTACCCCAACAATGTTTTCATTAGTTTCGCTCACTCTCGAAATCAAGCATTTTACAGCAGGTTGGAGCAGCCTGTATCTCAGCACAGGAATAAGGTAGGGAAGAATTCTAAGGATCATTTTGACTGCCTCCAGAAGTTAGATCAGATGGCAAATTGGATTTGGTGCTAGGTCTTTCCCTTTAGGTTTTACCCCAACAATGTTTTCATTAGTTTCGCTCACTCTCAAAATCAAGCATTTTACAGCAGGTTGGAGCAGCCTGTATCTCAGCACAGGAATAAGGTAGGGAAGAATTCTAAGGATCATTTTGACTGCCTCCAGAAGTTAGATCAGATGGCAAATTGGATTTGGTGCTAGGTCTTTCCCTTTAGGTTTTACCCCAACAATGTTTTCATTAGTTTCGCTCACTCTCGAAATCAAGCATTTTACAGCAGGTTGGAGCAGCCTGTATCTCAGCACAGGAAGAAGGTAGGGAAGAATTCTAAGGATCATTTTGACTGCCTCCAGAAGTTAGATCAGATGGCCAATGCAATTTGGTGCTAGGCCTTTCCCTTTAGGTTTTACCCCAACAATGTTTTCATTAGTTTCGCTCACTCTCGAAATCAAGCATTTTACAGCAGGTTGGAGCAGCCTGTATCTCAGCACAGGAATAAGGTAGGGAAGAATTCAAATACTCATTTTGACTGCCTCCAGAAGTTAGATCAGATGGCCAATGGAATTTGGTGCTAGGTCTTTCCCTTTAGGTTTTACCCCAACAATGTTTTCATTAGTTTCGCTCACTCTTGAAATCAAGCATTTTACAGCAGGTTGGAGCAGCCTGTATCTCAGCACAGGAATAAGGTAGGGAAGAATTCTAAGGATCATTTTGACTGCCTCCAGAAGTTAGATCAGATGGCAAATTGGATTTGGTGCTAGGTCTTTCCCTTTAGGTTTTACCCCAACAATGTTTTCATTAGTTTCGCTCACTCTCGAAATCAAGCATTTTACAGCAGGTTGGAGCAGCCTGTATCTCAGCACAGGAATAAGGTAGGGAAGAATTCTAAGGATCATTTTGACTGCCTCCAGAAGTTAGATCAGATGGCCAATGCAATTTGGTGCTAGGTCTTTCCCTTTAGGTTTTACCCCAACAATGTTTTCATTAGTTTCGCTCACTCTCGAAATCAAGCATTTTACAGCAGGTTGGAGCAGCCTGTGTCTCAGCACAGGAATAAGGTAAGGAAGAATTCTAAGGATCATTTTGACTGCCTCCAGGAGTTAGATCAGATGGCCAATGCAACTTGGTGCTAGGCCTTTCCCTTTAGGTTTTACCCCAACAATGTTTTCATTAGTTTCGCTCACTCTCGAAATCAAGCATTTTACAGCAGGTTGGAGCAGCCTGTATCTCAGCACAGGAATAAGGTAGGGAAGAATTCTAAGGATCATTTTGACTGCCTCCAGAAGTTAGATCAGATGGCAAATTGGATTTGGTGCTAGGTCTTTCCCTTTAGGTTTTACCCCAACAATGTTTTCATTAGTTTCGCTCACTCTCGAAATCAAGCATTTTACAGCAGGTTGGAGCAGCCTGTATCTCAGCACAGGAATAAGGTAGGGAAGAATTCTAAGGATCATTTTGACTGCCTCCAGAAGTTAGATCAGATGGCAAATTGGATTTGGTGCTAGGTCTTTCCCTTTAGGTTTTACCCCAACAATGTTTTCATTAGTTTCGCTCACTCTCGAAATCAAGCATTTTACAGCAGGTTGGAGCAGCCTGTATCTCAGCACAGGAAGAAGGTAGGGAAGAATTCTAAGGATCATTTTGACTGCCTCCAGAAGTTAGATCAGATGGCAAATTGGATTTGGTGCTAGGTCTTTCCCTTTAGGTTTTACCCCAACAATGTTTTCATTAGTTTCGCTCACTCTCGAAATCAAGCATTTTACAGCAGGTTGGAGCAGCCTGTATCTCAGCACAGGAATAAGGTAGGGAAGAATTCTAAGGATCATTTTGACTGCCTCCAGAAGTTAGATCAGATGGCAAATTGGATTTGGTGCTAGGTCTTTCCCTTTAGGTTTTACCCCAACAATGTTTTCATTAGTTTCGCTCACTCTCGAAATCAAGCATTTTACAGCAGGTTGGAGCAGCCTGTATCTCAGCACAGGAATAAGGTAGGGAAGAATTCAAATACTCATTTTGACTGCCTCCAGAAGTTAGATCAGATGGCAAATTGGATTTGGTGCTAGGTCTTTCCCTTTAGGTTTTACCCCAACAATGTTTTCATTAGTTTCGCTCACTCTCGAAATCAAGCATTTTACAGCAGGTTGGAGCAGCCTGTATCTCAGCACAGGAATAAGGTAGGGAAGAATTCTAAGGATCATTTTGACTGCCTCCAGAAGTTAGATCAGATGGCAAATTGGATTTGGTGCTAGGTCTTTCCCTTTAGGTTTTACCCCAACAATGTTTTCATTAGTTTCGCTCACTCTCGAAATCAAGCATTTTACAGCAGGTTGGAGCAGCCTGTATCTCAGCACAGGAATAAGGTAGGGAAGAATTCTAAGGATCATTTTGACTGCCTCCAGAAGTTAGATCAGATGGCAAATTGGATTTGGTGCTAGGTCTTTCCCTTTAGGTTTTACCCCAACAATGTTTTCATTAGTTTCGCTCACTCTCGAAATCAAGCATTTTACAGCAGGTTGGAGCAGCCTGTATCTCAGCACAGGAATAAGGTAGGGAAGAATTCTAAGGATCATTTTGACTGCCTCCAGAAGTTAGATCAGATGGCAAATTGGATTTGGTGCTAGGTCTTTCCCTTTAGGTTTTACCCCAACAATGTTTTCATTAGTTTCGCTCACTCTCGAAATCAAGCATTTTACAGCAGGTTGGAGCAGCCTGTATCTCAGCACAGGAATAAGGTAGGGAAGAATTCTAAGGATCATTTTGACTGCCTCCAGAAGTTAGATCAGATGGCAAATTGGATTTGGTGCTAGGTCTTTCCCTTTAGGTTTTACCCCAACAATGTTTTCATTAGTTTCGCTCACTCTCGAAATCAAGCATTTTACAGCAGGTTGGAGCAGCCTGTATCTCAGCACAGGAATAAGGTAGGGAAGAATTCTAAGGATCATTTTGACTGCCTCCAGAAGTTAGATCAGATGGCAAATTGGATTTGGTGCTAGGTCTTTCCCTTTAGGCTTTACCCCAACAATGTTTTCATTAGTTTCACTCACTCTCGAAATCAAGCATTTTACAGCAGGTTGGAGCAGCCTGTATCTCAGCACAGGAATAAGGTAGGGAAGAATTCAAATACTCATTTTGACTGCCTCCAGAAGTTAGATCAGATGGCAAATTGGATTTGGTGCTAGGTCTTTCCCTTTAGGTTTTACCCCAACAATGTTTTCATTAGTTTCGCTCACTCTCGAAATCAAGCATTTTACAGCAGGTTGGAGCAGCCTGTATCTCAGCACAGGAATAAGGTAGGGAAGAATTCTAAGGATCATTTTGACTGCCTCCAGAAGTTAGATCAGATGGCAAATTGGATTTGGTGCTAGGTCTTTCCCTTTAGGTTTTACCCCAACAATGTTTTCATTAGTTTCGCTCACTCTCGAAATCAAGCATTTTACAGCAGGTTGGAGCAGCCTGTATCTCAGCACAGGAATAAGGTAGGGAAGAATTCTAAGGATCATTTTGACTGCCTCCAGAAGTTAGATCAGATGGCAAATTGGATTTGGTGCTAGGTCTTTCCCTTTAGGTTTTACCCCAACAAAGTTTTCATTAGTTTCGCTCACTCTCGAAATCAAGCATTTTACAGCAGGTTGGAGCAGCCTGTATCTCAGCACAGGAATAATGTAGGGAAGAATTCTAAGGATCATTTTGACTGCCTCCAGAAGTTAGATCAGATGGCCAATGCAATTTGGTGCTAGGTCTTTCCCTTTAGGTTTTACCCCAACAATGTTTTCATTAGTTTCGCTCACTCTCGAAATCAAGCATTTTACAGCAGGTTGGAGCAGCCTGTATCTCAGCACAGTAATAAGGTAGGGAAGAATTCAAATACTCATTTTGACTGCCTCCAGAAGTTAGATCAGATGGCAAATTGGATTTGGTGCTAGGTCTTTCCCTTTAGGTTTTACCCCAACAATGTTTTCATTAGTTTCGCTCACTCTCGAAATCAAGCATTTTACAGCAGGTTGGAGCAGCCTGTATCTCAGCACAGGAATAAGGTAGGGAAGAATTCTAAGGATCATTTTGACTGCCTCCAGAATTTAGATCAGATGGCCAGTGCAACTTGGTGCTAGGCCTTTCCCTTTAGGTTTTACCCCAACAATGTTTTCATTAGTTTCGCTCACTCTCGAAATCAAGCATTTTACAGCAGGTTGGAGCAGCCTGTATCTCAGCACAGGAATAAGGTAGGGAAGAATTCTAAGGATCATTTTGACTGCCTCCAGAAGTTAGATCAGATGGCAAATTGGATTTGGTGCTAGGTCTTTCCCTTTAGGTTTTACCCCAACAATGTTTTCATTAGTTTCGCTCACTCTCGAAATCAAGCATTTTACAGCAGGTTGGAGCAGCCTGTATCTCAGCACAGGAATAAGGTAGGGAAGAATTCTAAGGATCATTTT
Organism: Melanerpes formicivorus; assembly: GCF_026170545.1. Lineage (NCBI taxonomy): Eukaryota > Metazoa > Chordata > Aves > Piciformes > Picidae > Melanerpes > Melanerpes formicivorus. The sequence continues at coordinate 28,939 of NW_027143513.1, read as the reverse complement.
GACTGCCTCCAGAAGTTAGATCAGATGGCTAATGCAATTTGGTGCTAGGCCTTTCCCTTTAGGTTTTACCCCAACAATGTTTTCATTAGTTTCGCTCACTCTCGAAATCAAGCATTTTACAGCAGGTTGGAGCAGCCTGTATCTCAGCACAGGAATAAGGTAGGGAAGAATTCAAATACTCATTTTGACTGCCTCCAGAAGTTAGATCAGATGGCCAATGGAATTTGGTGCTAGGTCTTTCCCTTTAGGTTTTACCCCAACAATGTTTTCATTAGTTTTGCTCACTCTCGAAATCAAGCATTTTACAGCAGGTTGGAGCAGCCTGTATCTCAGCACAGGAATAAGGTAGGGAAGAATTCTAAGGATCATTTTGACTGCCTCCAGAAGTTAGATCAGATGGCAAATTGGATTTGGTGCTAGGTCTTTCCCTTTAGGTTTTACCCCAACAATGTTTTCATTAGTTTCGCTCACTCTCGAAATCAAGCATTTTACAGCAGGTTGGAGCAGCCTGTATCTCAGCACAGGAATAAGGTAGGGAAGAATTCAAATACTCATTTTGACTGCCTCCAGAAGTTAGATCAGATGGCAAATTGGATTTGGTGCTAGGTCTTTCCCTTTAGGTTTTACCCCAACAATGTTTTCATTAGTTTCGCTCACTCTCGAAATCAAGCATTTTACAGCAGGTTGGAGCAGCCTGTATCTCAGCACAGGAATAAGGTAGGGAAGAATTCTAAGGATCATTTTGACTGCCTCCAGAAGTTAGATCAGATGGCAAATTGGATTTGGTGCTAGGTCTTTCCCTTTAGGTTTTACCCCAACAATGTTTTCATTAGTTTCGCTCACTCTCGAAATCAAGCATTTTACAGCAGGTTGGAGCAGCCTGTATCTCAGCACAGGAATAAGGTAGGGAAGAATTCTAAGGATCATTTTGACTGCCTCCAGAAGTTAGATCAGATGGCAAATTGGATTTGGTGCTAGGTCTTTCCCTTTAGGTTTTACCCCAACAATGTTTTCATTAGTTTTGCTCACTCTCGAAATCAAGCATTTTACAGCAGGTTGGAGCAGCCTGTATCTCAGCACAGGAATAAGGTAGGGAAGAATTCTAAGGATCATTTTTACTGCCTCCAGAAGTTAGATCAGATGGCAAATTGGATTTGGTGCTAGGTCTTTCCCTTTAGGTTTTACCCCAACAATGTTTTCATTAGTTTCGCTCACTCTCGAAATCAAGCATTTTACAGCAGGTTGGAGCAGCCTGTATCTCAGCACAGGAATAAGGTAGGGAAGAATTCAAATACTCATTTTGACTGCCTCCAGAAGTTAGATCAGATGGCAAATTGGATTTGGTGCTAGGTCTTTCCCTTTAGGTTTTACCCCAACAATGTTTTCATTAGTTTCGCTCACTCTCGAAATCAAGCATTTTACAGCAGGTTGGAGCAGCCTGTATCTCAGCACAGGAATAAGGTAGGGAAGAATTCTAAGGATCATTTTGACTGCCTCCAGAAGTTAGATCAGATGGCTAATGCAATTTGGTGCTAGGCCTTTCCCTTTAGGTTTTACCCCAACAATGTTTTCATTAGTTTCGCTCACTCTCGAAATCAAGCATTTTACAGCAGGTTGGAGCAGCCTGTATCTCAGCACAGGAATAAGGTAGGGAAGAATTCTAAGGATCATTTTGACTGCCTCCAGAAGTTAGATCAGATGGCCAATGGAATTTGGTGCTAGGTCTTTCCCTTTAGGTTTTACCCCAACAATGTTTTCATTAGTTTTGCTCACTCTCGAAATCAAGCATTTTACAGCAGGTTGGAGCAGCCTGTATCTCAGCACAGGAATAAGGTAGGGAAGAATTCTAAGGATCATTTTGACTGCCTCCAGAAGTTAGATCAGATGGCAAATTGGATTTGGTGCTAGGTCTTTCCCTTTAGGTTTTACCCCAACAATGTTTTCATTAGTTTCGCTCACTCTCGAAATCAAGCATTTTACAGCAGGTTGGAGCAGCCTGTATCTCAGCACAGGAATAAGGTAGGGAAGAATTCAAATACTCATTTTGACTGCCTCCAGAAGTTAGATCAGATGGCAAATTGGATTTGGTGCTAGGTCTTTCCCTTTAGGTTTTACCCCAACAATGTTTTCATTAGTTTCGCTCACTCTCGAAATCAAGCATTTTACAGCAGGTTGGAGCAGCCTGTATCTCAGCACAGGAATAAGGTAGGGAAGAATTCTAAGGATCATTTTGACTGCCTCCAGAAGTTAGATCAGATGGCAAATTGGATTTGGTGCTAGGTCTTTCCCTTTAGGTTTTACCCCAACAATGTTTTCATTAGTTTCGCTCACTCTCGAAATCAAGCATTTTACAGCAGGTTGGAGCAGCCTGTATCTCAGCACAGGAATAAGGTAGGGAAGAATTCTAAGGATCATTTTGACTGCCTCCAGAAGTTAGATCAGATGGCAAATTGGATTTGGTGCTAGGTCTTTCCCTTTAGGTTTTACCCCAACAATGTTTTCATTAGTTTTGCTCACTCTCGAAATCAAGCATTTTACAGCAGGTTGGAGCAGCCTGTATCTCAGCACAGGAATAAGGTAGGGAAGAATTCTAAGGATCATTTTTACTGCCTCCAGAAGTTAGATCAGATGGCAAATTGGATTTGGTGCTAGGTCTTTCCCTTTAGGTTTTACCCCAACAATGTTTTCATTAGTTTCGCTCACTCTCGAAATCAAGCATTTTACAGCAGGTTGGAGCAGCCTGTATCTCAGCACAGGAATAAGGTAGGGAAGAATTCAAATACTCATTTTGACTGCCTCCAGAAGTTAGATCAGATGGCCAATGGAATTTGGTGCTAGGTCTTTCCCTTTAGGTTTTACCCCAACAATGTTTTCATTAGTTTCGCTCACTCTCGAAATCAAGCATTTTACAGCAGGTTGGAGCAGCCTGTATCTCAGCACAGGAATAAGGTAGGGAAGAATTCTAAGGATCATTTTGACTGCCTCCAGAAGTTAGATCAGATGGCAAATTGGATTTGGTGCTAGGTCTTTCCCTTTAGGTTTTACCCCAACAATGTTTTCATTAGTTTCGCTCACTCTCGAAATCAAGCATTTTACAGCAGGTTGGAGCAGCCTGTATCTCAGCACAGGAATAAGGTAGGGAAGAATTCTAATACTCATTTTGACTGCCTCCAGAAGTTAGATCAGATGGCCAATGCAATTTGGTGCTAGGCCTTTCCCTTTAGGTTTTACCCCAACAATGTTTTCATTAGTTTCGCTCACTCTCGAAATCAAGCATTTTACAGCAGGTTGGAGCAGCCTGTATCTCAGCACAGTAATAAGGTAGGGAAGAATTCAAATACTCATTTTGACTGCCTCCAGAAGTTAGATCAGATGGCAAATTGGATTTGGTGCTAGGTCTTTCCCTTTAGGTTTTACCCCAACAATGTTTTCATTAGTTTCGCTCACTCTCGAAATCAAGCATTTTACAGCAGGTTGGAGCAGCCTGTATCTCAGCACAGGAATAAGGTAGGGAAGAATTCTAAGGATCATTTTGACTGCCTCCAGAAGTTAGATCAGATGGCCAATGCAACTTGGTGCTAGGCCTTTCCCTTTAGGTTTTACCCCAACAATGTTTTCATTAGTTTCGCTCACTCTCGAAATCAAGCATTTTACAGCAGGTTGGAGCAGCCTGTATCTCAGCACAGGAATAAGGTAGGGAAGAATTCTAAGGATCATTTTGACTGCCTCCAGAAGTTAGATCAGATGGCAAATTGGATTTGGTGCTAGGCCTTTCCCTTTAGGTTTTACCCCAACAATGTTTTCATTAGTTTCGCTCACTCTCGAAATCAAGCATTTTACAGCAGGTTGGAGCAGCCTGTATCTCAGCACAGGAATAAGGTAGGGAAGAATTCTAAGGATCATTTTGACTGCCTCCAGAAGTTAGATCAGATGGCAAATTGGATTTGGTGCTAGGTCTTTCCCTTTAGGTTTTACCCCAACAATGTTTTCATTAGTTTCGCTCACTCTCGAAATCAAGCATTTTACAGCAGGTTGGAGCAGCCTGTATCTCAGCACAGGAATAAGGTAGGGAAGAATTCTAAGGATCATTTTGACTGCCTCCAGAAGTTAGATCAGATGGCAAATTGGATTTGGTGCTAGGTCTTTCCCTTTAGGTTTTACCCCAACAATGTTTTCATTAGTTTCGCTCACTCTCGAAATCAAGCATTTTACAGCAGGTTGGAGCAGCCTGTATCTCAGCACAGGAATAAGGTAGGGAAGAATTCTAAGGATCATTTTGACTGCCTCCAGAAGTTAGATCAGATGGCAAATTGGATTTGGTGCTAGGTCTTTCCCTTTAGGTTTTACCCCAACAATGTTTTCATTAGTTTCGCTCACTCTCGAAATCAAGCATTTTACAGCAGGTTGGAGCAGCCTGTATCTCAGCACAGGAATAAGGTAGGGAAGAATTCTAAGGATCATTTTGACTGCCTCCAGAAGTTAGATCAGATGGCAAATTGGATTTGGTGCTAGGTCTTTCCCTTTAGGTTTTACCCCAACAATGTTTTCATTAGTTTCGCTCACTCTCGAAATCAAGCATTTTACAGCAGGTTGGAGCAGCCTGTATCTCAGCACAGGAATAAGGTAGGGAAGAATTCTAAGGATCATTTTGACTGCCTCCAGAAGTTAGATCAGATGGCAAATTGGATTTGGTGCTAGGTCTTTCCCTTTAGGTTTTACCCCAACAATGTTTTCATTAGTTTCGCTCACTCTCGAAATCAAGCATTTTACAGCAGGTTGGAGCAGCCTGTATCTCAGCACAGGAATAAGGTAGGGAAGAATTCTAAGGATCATTTTGACTGCCTCCAGAAGTTAGATCAGATGGCCAATGCAATTTGGTGCTAGGCCTTTCCCTTTAGGTTTTACCCCAACAATGTTTTCATTAGTTTCGCTCACTCTCGAAATCAAGCATTTTACAGCAGGTTGGAGCAGCCTGTATCTCAGCACAGGAATAAGGTAGGGAAGAATTCTAAGGATCATTTTGACTGCCTCCAGAAGTTAGATCAGATGGCCAATGGAATTTGGTGCTAGGTCTTTCCCTTTAGGTTTTACCCCAACAATGTTTTCATTAGTTTTGCTCACTCTCGAAATCAAGCATTTTACAGCAGGTTGGAGCAGCCTGTATCTCAGCACAGGAATAAGGTAGGGAAGAATTCTAAGGCTCATTTTGACTGCCTCCAGAAGGTAGATCAGATGGCAAATTGGATTTGGTGCTAGGTCTTTCCCTTTAGGTTTTACCCCAACAATGTTTTCATTAGTTTCGCTCACTCTCGAAATCAAGCATTTTACAGCAGGTTGGAGCAGCCTGTATCTCAGCACAGGAATAAGGTAGGGAAGAATTCTAAGGATCATTTTGACTGCCTCCAGAAGTTAGATCAGATGGCAAATTGGATTTGGTGCTAGGTCTTTCCCTTTAGGTTTTACCCCAACAATGTTTTCATTAGTTTCGCTCACTCTCGAAATCAAGCATTTTACAGCAGGTTGGAGCAGCCTGTATCTCAGCACAGGAATAAGGTAGGGAAGAATTCAAATACTCATTTTGACTGCCTCCAGAAGTTAGATCAGATGGCAAATTGGATTTGGTGCTAGGTCTTTCCCTTTAGGTTTTACCCCAACAATGTTTTCATTAGTTTCGCTCACTCTCGAAATCAAGCATTTTACAGCAGGTTGGAGCAGCCTGTATCTCAGCACAGGAATAAGGTAGGGAAGAATTCTAAGGATCATTTTGACTGCCTCCAGAAGTTAGATCAGATGGCAAATTGGATTTGGTGCTAGGTCTTTCCCTTTAGGTTTTACCCCAACAATGTTTTCATTAGTTTCGCTCACTCTCGAAATCAAGCATTTTACAGCAGGTTGGAGCAGCCTGTATCTCAGCACAGGAATAAGGTAGGGAAGAATTCAAATACTCATTTTGACTGCCTCCAGAAGTTAGATCAGATGGCCAATGCAATTTGGTGCTAGGCCTTTCCCTTTAGGTTTTACCCCAACAATGTTTTCATTAGTTTCGCTCACTCTCGAAATCAAGCATTTTACAGCAGGTTGGAGCAGCCTGTATCTCAGCACAGGAATAAGGTAGGGAAGAATTCAAATACTCATTTTGACTGCCTCCAGAAGTTAGATCAGATGGCAAATTGGATTTGGTGCTAGGTCTTTCCCTTTAGGTTTTACCCCAACAATGTTTTCATTAGTTTCGCTCACTCTCGAAATCAAGCATTTTACAGCAGGTTGGAGCAGCCTGTATCTCAGCACAGGAATAAGGTAGGGAAGAATTCTAAGGATCATTTTGACTGCCTCCAGAAGTTAGATCAGATGGCAAATTGGATTTGGTGCTAGGTCTTTCCCTTTAGGTTTTACCCCAACAATGTTTTCATTAGTTTCGCTCACCCTCGAAATCAAGCATTTTACAGCAGGTTGGAGCAGCCTGTATCTCAGCACAGGAATAAGGTAGGGAAGAATTCTAAGGATCATTTTGACTGCCTCCAGAAGTTAGATCAGATGGCAAATTGGATTTGGTACTAGGTCTTTCCCTTTAGGTTTTACCCCAACAATGTTTTCATTAGTTTCGCTCACTCTCGAAATCAAGCATTTTACAGCAGGTTGGAGCAGCCTGTATCTCAGCACAGGAATAAGGTAGGGAAGAATTCAAATACTCATTTTGACTGCCTCCAGAAGTTAGATCAGATGGCCAATGCAATTTGGTGCTAGGTCTTTCCCTTTAGGTTTTACCCCAACAATGTTTTCATTAGTTTTGCTCACTCTCGAAATCAAGCATTTTACAGCAGGTTGGAGCAGCCTGTATCTCAGCACAGGAATAAGGTAGGGAAGAATTCTAAGGATCATTTTGACTGCCTCCAGAAGTTAGATCAGATGGCAAATTGGATTTGGTGCTAGGTCTTTCCCTTTAGGTTTTACCCCAACAATGTTTTCATTAGTTTCGCTCACTCTCGAAATCAAGCATTTTACAGCAGGTTGGAGCAGCCTGTATCTCAGCACAGGAATAAGGTAGGGAAGAATTCTAAGGATCATTTTGACTGCCTCCAGAAGTTAGATCAGATGGCAAATTGGATTTGGTGCTAGGTCTTTCCCTTTAGGTTTTACCCCAACAATGTTTTCATTAGTTTCGCTCACTCTCGAAATCAAGCATTTTACAGCAGGTTGGAGCAGCCTGTATCTCAGCACAGGAATAAGGTAGGGAAGAATTCTAAGGATCATTTTGACTGCCTCCAGAAGTTAGATCAGATGGCAAATTGGATTTGGTGCTAGGTCTTTCCCTTTAGGTTTTACCCCAACAATGTTTTCATTAGTTTCGCTCACTCTCGAAATCAAGCATTTTACAGCAGGTTGGAGCAGCCTGTATCTCAGCACAGGAATAAGGTAGGGAAGAATTCAAATACTCATTTTGACTGCCTCCAGAAGTTAGATCAGATGGCCAATGCAATTTGGTGCTAGGTCTTTCCCTTTAGGTTTTACCCCAACAATGTTTTCATTAGTTTTGCTCACTCTCGAAATCAAGCATTTTACAGCAGGTTGGAGCAGCCTGTATCTCAGCACAGGAATAAGGTAGGGAAGAATTCTAAGGATCATTTTGACTGCCTCCAGAAGTTAGATCAGATGGCAAATTGGATTTGGTGCTAGGTCTTTCCCTTTAGGTTTTACCCCAACAATGTTTTCATTAGTTTTGCTCACTCTCGAAATCAAGCATTTTACAGCAGGTTGGAGCAGCCTGTATCTCAGCACAGGAATAAGGTAGGGAAGAATTCTAAGGATCATTTTTACTGCCTCCAGAAGTTAGATCAGATGGCAAATTGGATTTGGTGCTAGGTCTTTCCCTTTAGGTTTTACCCCAACAATGTTTTCATTAGTTTCGCTCACTCTCGAAATCAAGCATTTTACAGCAGGTTGGAGCAGCCTGTATCTCAGCACAGGAATAAGGTAGGGAAGAATTCAAATACTCATTTTGACTGCCTCCAGAAGTTAGATCAGATGGCCAATGGAATTTGGTGCTAGGTCTTTCCCTTTAGGTTTTACCCCAACAATGTTTTCATTAGTTTCGCTCACTCTCGAAATCAAGCATTTTACAGCAGGTTGGAGCAGCCTGTATCTCAGCACAGGAATAAGGTAGGGAAGAATTCTAAGGATCATTTTGACTGCCTCCAGAAGTTAGATCAGATGGCAAATTGGATTTGGTGCTAGGTCTTTCCCTTTAGGTTTTACCCCAACAATGTTTTCATTAGTTTCGCTCACTCTCGAAATCAAGCATTTTACAGCAGGTTGGAGCAGCCTGTATCTCAGCACAGGAATAAGGTAGGGAAGAATTCTAATACTCATTTTGACTGCCTCCAGAAGTTAGATCAGATGGCCAATGCAATTTGGTGCTAGGCCTTTCCCTTTAGGTTTTACCCCAACAATGTTTTCATTAGTTTCGCTCACTCTCGAAATCAAGCATTTTACAGCAGGTTGGAGCAGCCTGTATCTCAGCACAGTAATAAGGTAGGGAAGAATTCAAATACTCATTTTGACTGCCTCCAGAAGTTAGATCAGATGGCAAATTGGATTTGGTGCTAGGTCTTTCCCTTTAGGTTTTACCCCAACAATGTTTTCATTAGTTTCGCTCACTCTCGAAATCAAGCATTTTACAGCAGGTTGGAGCAGCCTGTATCTCAGCACAGGAATAAGGTAGGGAAGAATTCTAAGGATCATTTTGACTGCCTCCAGAAGTTAGATCAGATGGCCAATGCAACTTGGTGCTAGGCCTTTCCCTTTAGGTTTTACCCCAACAATGTTTTCATTAGTTTCGCTCACTCTCGAAATCAAGCATTTTACAGCAGGTTGGAGCAGCCTGTATCTCAGCACAGGAATAAGGTAGGGAAGAATTCTAAGGATCATTTTGACTGCCTCCAGAAGTTAGATCAGATGGCAAATTGGATTTGGTGCTAGGCCTTTCCCTTTAGGTTTTACCCCAACAATGTTTTCATTAGTTTCGCTCACTCTCGAAATCAAGCATTTTACAGCAGGTTGGAGCAGCCTGTATCTCAGCACAGGAATAAGGTAGGGAAGAATTCTAAGGATCATTTTGACTGCCTCCAGAAGTTAGATCAGATGGCAAATTGGATTTGGTGCTAGGTCTTTCCCTTTAGGTTTTACCCCAACAATGTTTTCATTAGTTTCGCTCACTCTCGAAATCAAGCATTTTACAGCAGGTTGGAGCAGCCTGTATCTCAGCACAGGAATAAGGTAGGGAAGAATTCTAAGGATCATTTTGACTGCCTCCAGAAGTTAGATCAGATGGCAAATTGGATTTGGTGCTAGGTCTTTCCCTTTAGGTTTTACCCCAACAATGTTTTCATTAGTTTCGCTCACTCTCGAAATCAAGCATTTTACAGCAGGTTGGAGCAGCCTGTATCTCAGCACAGGAATAAGGTAGGGAAGAATTCTAAGGATCATTTTGACTGCCTCCAGAAGTTAGATCAGATGGCAAATTGGATTTGGTGCTAGGTCTTTCCCTTTAGGTTTTACCCCAACAATGTTTTCATTAGTTTCGCTCACTCTCGAAATCAAGCATTTTACAGCAGGTTGGAGCAGCCTGTATCTCAGCACAGGAATAAGGTAGGGAAGAATTCTAAGGATCATTTTGACTGCCTCCAGAAGTTAGATCAGATGGCAAATTGGATTTGGTGCTAGGTCTTTCCCTTTAGGTTTTACCCCAACAATGTTTTCATTAGTTTCGCTCACTCTCGAAATCAAGCATTTTACAGCAGGTTGGAGCAGCCTGTATCTCAGCACAGGAATAAGGTAGGGAAGAATTCTAAGGATCATTTTGACTGCCTCCAGAAGTTAGATCAGATGGCAAATTGGATTTGGTGCTAGGTCTTTCCCTTTAGGTTTTACCCCAACAATGTTTTCATTAGTTTCGCTCACTCTCGAAATCAAGCATTTTACAGCAGGTTGGAGCAGCCTGTATCTCAGCACAGGAATAAGGTAGGGAAGAATTCTAAGGATCATTTTGACTGCCTCCAGAAGTTAGATCAGATGGCCAATGCAATTTGGTGCTAGGCCTTTCCCTTTAGGTTTTACCCCAACAATGTTTTCATTAGTTTCGCTCACTCTCGAAATCAAGCATTTTACAGCAGGTTGGAGCAGCCTGTATCTCAGCACAGGAATAAGGTAGGGAAGAATTCTAAGGATCATTTTGACTGCCTCCAGAAGTTAGATCAGATGGCCAATGGAATTTGGTGCTAGGTCTTTCCCTTTAGGTTTTACCCCAACAATGTTTTCATTAGTTTTGCTCACTCTCGAAATCAAGCATTTTACAGCAGGTTGGAGCAGCCTGTATCTCAGCACAGGAATAAGGTAGGGAAGAATTCTAAGGCTCATTTTGACTGCCTCCAGAAGGTAGATCAGATGGCAAATTGGATTTGGTGCTAGGTCTTTCCCTTTAGGTTTTACCCCAACAATGTTTTCATTAGTTTCGCTCACTCTCGAAATCAAGCATTTTACAGCAGGTTGGAGCAGCCTGTATCTCAGCACAGGAATAAGGTAGGGAAGAATTCTAAGGATCATTTTGACTGCCTCCAGAAGTTAGATCAGATGGCAAATTGGATTTGGTGCTAGGTCTTTCCCTTTAGGTTTTACCCCAACAATGTTTTCATTAGTTTCGCTCACTCTCGAAATCAAGCATTTTACAGCAGGTTGGAGCAGCCTGTATCTCAGCACAGGAATAAGGTAGGGAAGAATTCAAATACTCATTTTGACTGCCTCCAGAAGTTAGATCAGATGGCAAATTGGATTTGGTGCTAGGTCTTTCCCTTTAGGTTTTACCCCAACAATGTTTTCATTAGTTTCGCTCACTCTCGAAATCAAGCATTTTACAGCAGGTTGGAGCAGCCTGTATCTCAGCACAGGAATAAGGTAGGGAAGAATTCTAAGGATCATTTTGACTGCCTCCAGAAGTTAGATCAGATGGCAAATTGGATTTGGTGCTAGGTCTTTCCCTTTAGGTTTTACCCCAACAATGTTTTCATTAGTTTCGCTCACTCTCGAAATCAAGCATTTTACAGCAGGTTGGAGCAGCCTGTATCTCAGCACAGGAATAAGGTAGGGAAGAATTCAAATACTCATTTTGACTGCCTCCAGAAGTTAGATCAGATGGCCAATGCAATTTGGTGCTAGGCCTTTCCCTTTAGGTTTTACCCCAACAATGTTTTCATTAGTTTCGCTCACTCTCGAAATCAAGCATTTTACAGCAGGTTGGAGCAGCCTGTATCTCAGCACAGGAATAAGGTAGGGAAGAATTCAAATACTCATTTTGACTGCCTCCAGAAGTTAGATCAGATGGCAAATTGGATTTGGTGCTAGGTCTTTCCCTTTAGGTTTTACCCCAACAATGTTTTCATTAGTTTCGCTCACTCTCGAAATCAAGCATTTTACAGCAGGTTGGAGCAGCCTGTATCTCAGCACAGGAATAAGGTAGGGAAGAATTCTAAGGATCATTTTGACTGCCTCCAGAAGTTAGATCAGATGGCAAATTGGATTTGGTGCTAGGTCTTTCCCTTTAGGTTTTACCCCAACAATGTTTTCATTAGTTTCGCTCACCCTCGAAATCAAGCATTTTACAGCAGGTTGGAGCAGCCTGTATCTCAGCACAGGAATAAGGTAGGGAAGAATTCTAAGGATCATTTTGACTGCCTCCAGAAGTTAGATCAGATGGCAAATTGGATTTGGTACTAGGTCTTTCCCTTTAGGTTTTACCCCAACAATGTTTTCATTAGTTTCGCTCACTCTCGAAATCAAGCATTTTACAGCAGGTTGGAGCAGCCTGTATCTCAGCACAGGAATAAGGTAGGGAAGAATTCAAATACTCATTTTGACTGCCTCCAGAAGTTAGATCAGATGGCCAATGCAATTTGGTGCTAGGTCTTTCCCTTTAGGTTTTACCCCAACAATGTTTTCATTAGTTTTGCTCACTCTCGAAATCAAGCATTTTACAGCAGGTTGGAGCAGCCTGTATCTCAGCACAGGAATAAGGTAGGGAAGAATTCTAAGGATCATTTTGACTGCCTCCAGAAGTTAGATCAGATGGCAAATTGGATTTGGTGCTAGGTCTTTCCCTTTAGGTTTTACCCCAACAATGTTTTCATTAGTTTCGCTCACTCTCGAAATCAAGCATTTTACAGCAGGTTGGAGCAGCCTGTATCTCAGCACAGGAATAAGGTAGGGAAGAATTCTAAGGATCATTTTGACTGCCTCCAGAAGTTAGATCAGATGGCAAATTGGATTTGGTGCTAGGTCTTTCCCTTTAGGTTTTACCCCAACAATGTTTTCATTAGTTTCGCTCACTCTCGAAATCAAGCATTTTACAGCAGGTTGGAGCAGCCTGTATCTCAGCACAGGAATAAGGTAGGGAAGAATTCTAAGGATCATTTTGACTGCCTCCAGAAGTTAGATCAGATGGCAAATTGGATTTGGTGCTAGGTCTTTCCCTTTAGGTTTTACCCCAACAATGTTTTCATTAGTTTCGCTCACTCTCGAAATCAAGCATTTTACAGCAGGTTGGAGCAGCCTGTATCTCAGCACAGGAATAAGGTAGGGAAGAATTCAAATACTCATTTTGACTGCCTCCAGAAGTTAGATCAGATGGCCAATGCAATTTGGTGCTAGGTCTTTCCCTTTAGGTTTTACCCCAACAATGTTTTCATTAGTTTTGCTCACTCTCGAAATCAAGCATTTTACAGCAGGTTGGAGCAGCCTGTATCTCAGCACAGGAATAAGGTAGGGAAGAATTCTAAGGATCATTTTGACTGCCTCCAGAAGTTAGATCAGATGGCAAATTGGATTTGGTGCTAGGTCTTTCCCTTTAGGTTTTACCCCAACAATGTTTTCATTAGTTTCGCTCACTCTCGAAATCAAGCATTTTACAGCAGGTTGGAGCAGCCTGTATCTCAGCACAGGAATAAGGTAGGGAAGAATTCTAATACTCATTTTGACTGCCTCCAGAAGTTAGATCAGATGGCCAATGCAATTTGGTGCTAGGCCTTTCCCTTTAGGTTTTACCCCAACAATGTTTTCATTAGTTTCGCTCACTCTCGAAATCAAGCATTTTACAGCAGGTTGGAGCAGCCTGTATCTCAGCACAGGAATAAGGTAGGGAAGAATTCTAAGGATCATTTTGACTGCCTCCAGAAGTTAGATCAGATGGCAAATTGGATTTGGTGCTAGGTCTTTCCCTTTAGGTTTTACCCCAACAATGTTTTCATTAGTTTCGCTCACTCTCGAAATCAAGCATTTTACAGCAGGTTGGAGCAGCCTGTATCTCAGCACAGGAATAAGGTAGGGAAGAATTCTAAGGATCATTTTGACTGCCTCCAGAAGTTAGATCAGATGGCCAATGCAACTTGGTGCTAGGCCTTTCCCTTTAGGTTTTACCCCAACAATGTTTTCATTAGTTTCGCTCACTCTCGAAATCAAGCATTTTACAGCAGGTTGGAGCAGCCTGTATCTCAGCACAGGAATAAGGTAGGGAAGAATTCTAAGGATCATTTTGACTGCCTCCAGAAGTTAGATCAGATGGCAAATTGGATTTGGTGCTAGGTCTTTCCCTTTAGGTTTTACCCCAACAATGTTTTCATTAGTTTCGCTCACTCTCGAAATCAAGCATTTTACAGCAGGTTGGAGCAGCCTGTATCTCAGCACAGGAATAAGGTAGGGAAGAATTCTAAGGATCATTTTGACTGCCTCCAGAAGTTAGATCAGATGGCAAATTGGATTTGGTGCTAGGTCTTTCCCTTTAGGTTTTACCCCAACAATGTTTTCATTAGTTTCGCTCACTCTCGAAATCAAGCATTTTACAGCAGGTTGGAGCAGCCTGTATCTCAGCACAGGAATAAGGTAGGGAAGAATTCTAAGGATCATTTTGACTGCCTCCAGAAGTTAGATCAGATGGCAAATTGGATTTGGTGCTAGGTCTTTCCCTTTAGGTTTTACCCCAACAATGTTTTCATTAGTTTCGCTCACTCTCGAAATCAAGCATTTTACAGCAGGTTGGAGCAGCCTGTATCTCAGCACAGGAATAAGGTAGGGAAGAATTCTAAGGATCATTTTGACTGCCTCCAGAAGTTAGATCAGATGGCAAATTGGATTTGGTGCTAGGTCTTTCCCTTTAGGTTTTACCCCAACAATGTTTTCATTAGTTTCGCTCACTCTCGAAATCAAGCATTTTACAGCAGGTTGGAGCAGCCTGTATCTCAGCACAGGAATAAGGTAGGGAAGAATTCAAATACTCATTTTGACTGCCTCCAGAAGTTAGATCAGATGGCCAATGCAATTTGGTGCTAGGTCTTTCCCTTTAGGTTTTACCCCAACAATGTTTTCATTAGTTTTGCTCACTCTCGAAATCAAGCATTTTACAGCAGGTTGGAGCAGCCTGTATCTCAGCACAGGAATAAGGTAGGGAAGAATTCTAAGGATCATTTTGACTGCCTCCAGAAGTTAGATCAGATGGCAAATTGGATTTGGTGCTAGGTCTTTCCCTTTAGGTTTTACCCCAACAATGTTTTCATTAGTTTCGCTCACTCTCGAAATCAAGCATTTTACAGCAGGTTGGAGCAGCCTGTATCTCAGCACAGGAATAAGGTAGGGAAGAATTCTAAGGATCATTTTGACTGCCTCCAGAAGTTAGATCAGATGGCCAATGCAATTTGGTGCTAGGCCTTTCCCTTTAGGTTTTACCCCAACAATGTTTTCATTAGTTTCGCTCACTCTCGAAATCAAGCATTTTACAGCAGGTTGGAGCAGCCTGTATCTCAGCACAGGAATAAGGTAGGGAAGAATTCTAAGGATCATTTTGACTGCCTCCAGAAGTTAGATCAGATGGCAAATTGGATTTGGTGCTAGGTCTTTCCCTTTAGGTTTTACCCCAACAATGTTTTCATTAGTTTCGCTCACTCTCGAAATCAAGCATTTTACAGCAGGTTGGAGCAGCCTGTATCTCAGCACAGGAATAAGGTAGGGAAGAATTCTAAGGATCATTTTGACTGCCTCCAGAAGTTAGATCAGATGGCCAATGCAACTTGGTGCTAGGCCTTTCCCTTTAGGTTTTACCCCAACAATGTTTTCATTAGTTTCGCTCACTCTCGAAATCAAGCATTTTACAGCAGGTTGGAGCAGCCTGTATCTCAGCACAGGAATAAGGTAGGGAAGAATTCTAAGGATCATTTTGACTGCCTCCAGAAGTTAGATCAGATGGCAAATTGGATTTGGTGCTAGGTCTTTCCCTTTAGGTTTTACCCCAACAATGTTTTCATTAGTTTCGCTCACTCTCGAAATCAAGCATTTTACAGCAGGTTGGAGCAGCCTGTATCTCAGCACAGGAATAAGGTAGGGAAGAATTCTAAGGATCATTTTGACTGCCTCCAGAAGTTAGATCAGATGGCAAATTGGATTTGGTGCTAGGTCTTTCCCTTTAGGTTTTACCCCAACAATGTTTTCATTAGTTTCGCTCACTCTCGAAATCAAGCATTTTACAGCAGGTTGGAGCAGCCTGTATCTCAGCACAGGAATAAGGTAGGGAAGAATTCTAAGGATCATTTTGACTGCCTCCAGAAGTTAGATCAGATGGCAAATTGGATTTGGTGCTAGGTCTTTCCCTTTAGGTTTTACCCCAACAATGTTTTCATAGTTTCGCTCACTCTCGAAATCAAGCATTTTACAGCAGGTTGGAGCAGCCTGTATCTCAGCACAGGAATAAGGTAGGGAAGAATTCAAATACTCATTTTGACTGCCTCCAGAAGTTAGATCAGATGGCCAATGCAATTTGGTGCTAGGTCTTTCCCTTTAGGTTTTACCCCAACAATGTTTTCATTAGTTTTGCTCACTCTCGAAATCAAGCATTTTACAGCAGGTTGGAGCAGCCTGTATCTCAGCACAGGAATAAGGTAGGGAAGAATTCTAAGGATCATTTTGACTGCCTCCAGAAGTTAGATCAGATGGCAAATTGGATTTGGTGCTAGGTCTTTCCCTTTAGGTTTTACCCCCAACAATGTTTTCATTAGTTTCGCTCACTCTCGAAATCAAGCATTTTACAGCAGGTTGGAGCAGCCTGTATCTCAGCACAGGAATAAGGGTAGGAAGAATTCTAATACTCATTTTGACTGCCTCCAGAAGTTAGATCAGATGGCCAATGCAATTTGGTGCTAGGCCTTTCCCTTTAGGTTTTACCCCAACAATGTTTTCATTAGTTTCGCTCACTCTCGAAATCAAGCATTTTACAGCAGGTTGGAGCAGCCTGTATCTCAGCACAGGAATAAGGTAGGGAAGAATTCTAAGGATCATTTTGACTGCCTCCAGAAGTTAGATCAGATGGCAAATTGGATTTGGTGCTAGGTCTTTCCCTTTAGGTTTTACCCCAACAATGTTTTCATTAGTTTCGCTCACTCTCGAAATCAAGCATTTTACAGCAGGTTGGAGCAGCCTGTATCTCAGCACAGGAATAAGGTAGGGAAGAATTCTAAGGATCATTTTGACTGCCTCCAGAAGTTAGATCAGATGGCCAATGCAACTTGGTGCTAGGCCCTTTCCCTTTAGGTTTTTACCCCAACAATGTTTTCATTAGTTTCGCTCACTCTCGAAATCAAGCATTTTACAGCAGGTTGGAGCAGCCTGTATCTCAGCACAGGAATAAGGTAGGGAAGAATTCTAAGGATCATTTTGACTGCCTCCAGAAGTTAGATCAGATGGCAAATTGGATTTGGTGCTAGGTCTTTCCCTTTAGGTTTTACCCCAACAATGTTTTCATTAGTTTCGCTCACTCTCGAAATCAAGCATTTTACAGCAGGTTGGAGCAGCCTGTATCTCAGCACAGGAATAAGGTAGGGAAGAATTCTAAGGATCATTTTGACTGCCTCCAGAAGTTAGATCAGATGGCAAATTGGATTTGGTGCTAGGTCTTTCCCTTTAGGTTTTACCCCAACAATGTTTTCATTAGTTTCGCTCACTCTCGAAATCAAGCATTTTACAGCAGGTTGGAGCAGCCTGTATCTCAGCACAGGAATAAGGTAGGGAAGAATTCTAAGGATCATTTTGACTGCCTCCAGAAGTTAGAATCAGATGGCAAATTGGATTTGGTGCTAGGTCTTTCCCCTTTAGGTTTTACCCCAACAATGTTTTCATTAGTTTCGCTCACTCTCGAAATCAAGCATTTTACAGCAGGTTGGAGCAGCCTGTATCTCAGCACAGGAATAAGGTAGGGAAGAATTCTAAGGATCATTTTGACTGCCTCCAGAAGTTAGATCAGATGGCAAATTGGATTTGGTGCTAGGTCTTTCCCTTTAGGTTTTACCCCAACAATGTTTTCATTAGTTTCGCTCACTCTCGAAATCAAGCATTTTACAGCAGGTTGGAGCAGCCTGTATCTCAGCACAGGAATAAGGTAGGGAAGAATTCAAATACTCATTTTGACTGCCTCCAGAAGTTAGATCAGATGGCCAATGCAATTTGGTGCTAGGTCTTTCCCTTTAGGTTTTACCCCAACAATGTTTTCATTAGTTTTTGCTCACTCTCGAAATCAAGCATTTTACAGCAGGTTGGAGCAGCCTGTATCTCAGCACAGGAATAAGGTAGGGAAGAATTCTAAGGATCATTTTGACTGCCTCCAGAAGTTAGATCAGATGGCAAATTGGATTTGGTGCTAGGTCTTTCCCTTTAGGTTTTACCCCAACAATAGTTTTCATTAGTTTCGCTCACTCTCGAAATCAAGCATTTTACAGCAGGTTGGAGCAGCCTGTATCTCAGCACAGGAATAAGGTAGGGAAGAATTCTAAGGATCATTTTGACTGCCTCCAGAAGTTAGATCAGATGGCCAATGCAATTTGGTGCTAGGCCTTTCCCTTTAGGTTTTACCCCAACAATGTTTTCATTAGTTTCGCTCACTCTCGAAATCAAGCATTTTACAGCAGGTTGGAGCAGCCTGTATCTCAGCACAGGAATAAGGTAGGGAAGAATTCTAAGGATCATTTTGACTGCCTCCAGAAGTTAGATCAGATGGCAAATTGGATTTGGTGCTAGGTCTTTCCCTTTAGGTTTTACCCCAACAATGTTTTCATTAGTTTCGCTCACTCTCGAAATCAAGCATTTTACAGCAGGTTGGAGCAGCCTGTATCTCAGCACAGGAATAAGGTAGGGAAGAATTCTAAGGATCATTTTGACTGCCTCCAAGAAGTTAGATCAGATGGCCAATGCAACTTGGTGCTAGGCCTTTCCCTTTAGGTTTTACCCCAACAATGTTTTCATTAGTTTCGCTCACTCTCGAAATCAAGCATTTTACAGCAGGTTGGAGCAGCCTGTATCTCAGCACAGGAATAAGGTAGGGAAGAATTCTAAGGATCATTTTGACTGCCTCCAGAAGTTAGATCAGATGGCAAATTGGATTTGGTGCTAGGTCTTTCCCTTTAGGTTTTACCCCAACAATGTTTTCATTAGTTTCGCTCACTCTCGAAATCAAGCATTTTACAGCAGGTTGGAGCAGCCTGTATCTCAGCACAGGAATAAGGTAGGGAAGAATTCTAAGGATCATTTTGACTGCCTCCAGAAGTTAGATCAGATGGCAAATTGGATTTGGTGCTAGGTCTTTCCCTTTAGGTTTTTACCCCAACAATGTTTTCATTAGTTTCGCTCACTCTCGAAATCAAGCATTTTACAGCAGGTTGGAGCAGCCTGTATCTCAGCACAGGAATAAGGTAGGGAAGAATTCTAAGGATCATTTTGACTGCCTCCAGAAGTTAGATCAGATGGCAAATTGGATTTGGTGCTAGGTTCTTTCCCTTTAGGTTTTACCCCAACAATGTTTTCATTAGTTTCGCTCACTCTCGAAATCAAGCATTTTACAGCAGGTTGGAGCAGCCTGTATCTCAGCACAGGAATAAGGTAGGGAAGAATTCTAAGGATCATTTTGACTGCCTCCAGAAGTTAGATCAGATGGCCAATGCAATTTGGTGCTAGGTCTTTCCCTTTAGGTTTTACCCCAACAATGTTTTCATTAGTTTCGCTCACTCTCGAAATCAAGCATTTTACAGCAGGTTGGAGCAGCCTGTATCTCAGCACAGGAATAAGGTAGGGAAGAATTCTAAGGATCATTTTGACTGCCTCCAGAAGTTAGATCAGATGGCCAATGCAATTTGGTGCTAGGGTCTTTCCCTTTAGGTTTTACCCCAACAATGTTTTCATTAGTTTCGCTCACTCTCGAAATCAAGCATTTTACAGCAGGTTGGAGCAGCCTGTATCTCAGCACAGGAATAAGGTAGGAAGAATTCTAAGGATCATTTTTGACTGCCTCCAGAAGTTAGATCAGATGGCAAATTGGATTTGGTGCTAGGTCTTTCCCTTTAGGTTTTACCCCAACAATGTTTTCATTAGTTTCGCTCACTCTCGAAATCAAGCATTTTACAGCAGGTTGGAGCAGCCTGTATCTCAGCACAGGAATAAGGTAGGGAAGAATTCTAAGGATCATTTTGAGTGCCTCCAGAAGTTAGATCAGATGGCAAATTGGATTTGGTGCTAGGTCTTTCCCTTTAGGTTTTACCCCAACAATGTTTTCATTAGTTTCGCTCACTCTCGAAATCAAGCATTTTACAGCAGGTTGGAGCAGCCTGTATCTCAGCACAGGAATAAGGTAGGGAAGAATTCTAAGGATCATTTTGACTGCCTCCAGAAGTTAGATCAGATGGCAAAATTGGATTTGGTGCTAGGTCTTTCCCTTTAGGTTTTACCCCAACAATGTTTTCATTAGTTTCGCTCACTCTCGAAATCAAGCATTTTACAGCAGGTTGGAGCAGCCTGTATCTCAGCACAGGAATAAGGTAGGGAAGAATTCTAAGGATCATTTTGACTGCCTCCAGAAGTTAGATCAGATGGCAAATTGGATTTGGTGCTAGGTCTTTCCCTTTAGGTTTTTACCCCAACAATGTTTTTCATTAGTTTCGCTCACTCTCGAAATCAAGCATTTTACAGCAGGTTGGAGCAGCCTGTATCTCAGCACAGGGAATAAGGTAGGGAAGAATTCTAAGGATCATTTTGACTGCCTCCAGAAGTTAGATCAGATGGCAAATTGGATTTGGTGCTAGGTCTTTCCCTTTAGGTTTTACCCCAACAATGTTTTCATTAGTTTCGCTCACTCTCGAAATCAAGCATTTTACAGCAGGTTGGAGCAGCCTGTATCTCAGCACAGGAATAAGGTAGGGAAGAATTCTAAGGATCATTTTGACTGCCTCCAGAAGTTAGATCAGATGGCAAATTGGATTTGGTGCTAGGTCTTTCCCTTTAGGTTTTTACCCCAACAATGTTTTCATTAGTTTCGCTCACTCTCGAAATCAAGCATTTTACAGCAGGTTGGAGCAGCCTGTATCTCAGCACAGGAATAAGGTAGGGAAGAATTCTAAGGATCATTTTGACTGCCTCCAGAAGTTAGATCAGATGGCAAATTGGATTTGGTGCTAGGTCTTTCCCTTTAGGTTTTTACCCCAACAATGTTTTCATTAGTTTCGCTCACTCTCGAAATCAAGCATTTTACAGCAGGTTGGAGCAGCCTGTATCTCAGCACAGGAATAAGGTAGGGAAGAATTCTAAGGATCATTTTGACTGCCTCCAGAAGTTAGATCAGATGGCAAATTGGATTTGGTGCTAGGTCTTTCCCTTTAGGTTTTACCCCAACAATGTTTTCATTAGTTTCGCTCACTCTCGAAATCAAGCATTTTACAGCAGGTTGGAGCAGCCTGTATCTCAGCACAGGAATAAGGTAGGGAAGAATTCTAAGGATCATTTTGACTGCCTCCAGAAGTTAGATCAGATGGCAAATTGGATTTGGTGCTAGGTCTTTCCCTTTAGGTTTTACCCCAACAATGTTTTCATTAGTTTCGCTCACTCTCGAAATCAAGCATTTTACAGCAGGTTGGAGCAGCCTGTATCTCAGCACAGGAATAAGGTAGGGAAGAATTCTAAGGATCATTTTGACTGCCTCCAGAAGTTAGATCAGATGGCAAATTGGATTTGGTGCTAGGTCTTTCCCTTTAGGTTTTACCCCAACAATGTTTTCATTAGTTTCGCTCACTCTCGAAATCAAGCATTTTACAGCAGGTTGGAGCAGCCTGTATCTCAGCACAGGAATAAGGTAGGGAAGAATTCTAAGGATCATTTTGACTGCCTCCAGAAGTTAGATCAGATGGCAAATTGGATTTGGTGCTAGGTCTTTCCCTTTAGGTTTTACCCCAACAATGTTTTCATTAGTTTCGCTCACTCTCGAAATCAAGCATTTTACAGCAGGTTGGAGCAGCCTGTATCTCAGCACAGGAATAAGGTAGGGAAGAATTCTAAGGATCATTTTGACTGCCTCCAGAAGTTAGATCAGATGGCAAATTGGATTTGGTGCTAGGTCTTTCCCTTTAGGTTTTACCCCAACAATGTTTTCATTAGTTTCGCTCACCTCTCGAAATCAAGCATTTTACAGCAGGTTGGAGCAGCCTGTATCTCAGCACAGGAATAAGGTAGGGAAGAATTCTAAGGATCATTTTGACTGCCTCCAGAAGTTAGATCAGATGGCAAATTGGATTTGGTGCTAGGTCTTTCCCTTTAGGTTTTACCCCAACAATGTTTTCATTAGTTTCGCTCACTCTCGAAATCAAGCATTTTACAGCAGGTTGGAGCAGCCTGTATCTCAGCACAGGAATAAGGTAGGGAAGAATTCTAAGGATCATTTTGACTGCCTCCAGAAGTTAGATCAGATGGCAAATTGGATTTGGTGCTAGGTCTTTCCCTTTAGGTTTTACCCCAACAATGTTTTCATTAGTTTCGCTCACTCTCGAAATCAAGCATTTTACAGCAGGTTGGAGCAGCCTGTATCTCAGCACAGGAATAAGGTAGGGAAGAATTCTAAGGATCATTTTGACTGCCTCCAGAAGTTAGATCAGATGGCAAATTGGATTTGGTGCTAGGTCTTTCCCTTTAGGTTTTACCCAACAATGTTTTCATTAGTTTCGCTCACTCTCGAAATCAAGCATTTTACAGCAGGTTGGAGCAGCCTGTATCTCAGCACAGGAATAAGGTAGGGAAGAATTCTAAGGATCATTTTGACTGCCTCCAGAAGTTAGATCAGATGGCAAATTGGATTTGGTGCTAGGTCTTTCCCTTTAGGTTTTACCCCAACAATGTTTTCATTAGGTTTCGCTCACTCTCGAAATCAAGCATTTTACAGCAGGTTGGAGCAGCCTGTATCTCAGCACAGGAATAAGGTAGGGAAGAATTCTAAGGATCATTTTGACTGCCTCCAGAAGTTAGATCAGATGGCAAATTGGATTTGGTGCTAGGTCTTTCCCTTTAGGTTTTACCCCAACAATGTTTTCATTAGTTTCGCTCACTCTCGAAATCAAGCATTTTACAGCAGGTTGGAGCAGCCTGTATCTCAGCACAGGAATAAGGTAGGGAAGAATTCTAAGGATCATTTTGACTGCCTCCAGAAGTTAGATCAGATGGCAAATTGGATTTGGTGCTAGGTCTTTCCCTTTAGGTTTTACCCCAACAATGTTTTCATTAGTTTCGCTCACTCTCGAAATCAAGCATTTTACAGCAGGTTGGAGCAGCCTGTATCTCAGCACAGGAATAAGGTAGGGAAGAATTCTAAGGATCATTTTGACTGCCTCCAGAAGTTAGATCAGATGGCAAATTGGATTTGGTGCTAGGTCTTTCCCTTTAGGTTTTACCCCAACAATGTTTTCATTAGTTTCGCTCACTCTCGAAATCAAGCATTTTACAGCAGGTTGGAGCAGCCTGTATCTCAGCACAGGAATAAGGTAGGGAAGAATTCTAAGGATCATTTTGACTGCCTCCAGAAGTTAGATCAGATGGCAAATTGGATTTGGTGCTAGGTCTTTCCCTTTAGGTTTTACCCCCAACAATGTTTTCATTAGTTTCGCTCACTCTCGAAATCAAGCATTTTACAGCAGGTTGGAGCAGCCTGTATCTCAGCACAGGAATAAGGTAGGGAAGAATTCTAAGGATCATTTTGACTGCCTCCAGAAGTTAGATCAGATGGCAAATTGGATTTGGTGCTAGGTCTTTCCCTTTAGGTTTTTACCCCAACAATGTTTTCATTAGTTTCACTCACTCTCGAAATCAAGCATTTTACAGCAGGTTGGAGCAGCCTGTATCTCAGCACAGGAATAAGGTAGGGAAGAATTCTAAGGATCATTTTGACTGCCTCCAGAAGTTAGATCAGATGGCAAATTGGATTTGGTGCTAGGTCTTTCCCTTTAGGTTTTACCCCAACAATGTTTTCATTAGTTTCGCTCACTCTCGAAATCAAGCATTTTACAGCAGGTTGGAGCAGCCTGTATCTCAGCACAGGAATAAGGTAGGGAAGAATTCTAAGGATCATTTTGACTGCCTCCAGAAGTTAGATCAGATGGCAAATTGGAATTTGGTGCTAGGTCTTTCCCCTTTAGGTTTTACCCCAACAATGTTTTCATTAGTTTCGCTCACTCTCGAAATCAAGCATTTTACAGCAGGTTGGAGCAGCCTGTATCTCAGCACAGGAATAAGGTAGGGAAGAATTCTAAGGATCATTTTGACTGCCTCCAGAAGTTAGATCAGATGGCCAATGGCAATTTGGTGCTAGGTCTTTCCCCTTTAGGTTTTACCCCAACAATGTTTTCATTAGTTTCGCTCACTCTCGAAATCAAGCATTTTACAGCAGGTTGGAGCAGCCTGTATCCTCAGCACAGGAATAAGGTAGGGAAGAATTCTAAGGATCATTTGACTGCCTCCAGAAGTTAGATCAGATGGCCAATGGAATTTGGTGCTAGGTCTTTCCCTTTAGGTTTTACCCCAACAATGTTTTCATTAGTTTCGCTCACTCTCGAAATCAAGCATTTTACAGCAGGTTGGAGCAGCCTGTATCTCAGCACAGGAATAAGGTAGGGAAGAATTCTAAGGATCATTTTGACTGCCTCCAGAAGTTAGATCAGATGGCAAATTGGATTTGGTGCTAGGTCTTTCCCTTTAGGTTTTACCCCAACAATGTTTTCATTAGTTTCGCTCACTCTCGAAATCAAGCATTTTACAGCAGGTTGGAGCAGCCTGTATCTCAGCACAGGAATAAGGTAGGGAAGAATTCTAAGGATCATTTTGACTGCCTCCAGAAGTTAGATCAGATGGCAAATTGGATTTGGTGCTAGGTCTTTCCCTTTAGGTTTTACCCCAACAATGTTTTCATTAGTTTCGCTCACTCTCGAAATCAAGCATTTTACAGCAGGTTGGAGCAGCCTGTATCTCAGCACAGGAATAAGGTAGGGAAGAATTCTAAGGATCATTTTGACTGCCCTCCAGAAGTTAGATCAGATGGCAAATTGGATTTGGTGCTAGGTCTTTCCCTTTAGGTTTTACCCCAACAATGTTTTCATTAGTTTCGCTCACTCTCGAAATCAAGCATTTTACAGCAGGTTGGAGCAGCCTGTATCTCAGCACAGGAATAAGGTAGGGAAGAATTCTAAGGATCATTTTGACTGCCTCCAGAAGTTAGATCAGATGGCAAATTGGATTTGGTGCTAGGTCTTTCCCCTTTAGGTTTTACCCCAACAATGTTTTTCATTAGTTTCGCTCACTCTCGAAATCAAGCATTTTACAGCAGGTTGGAGCAGCCTGTATCTCAGCACAGGAATAAGGTAGGGAAGAATTCTAAGGATCATTTTGACTCCCTCCAGAAGTTAGATCAGATGGCAAATTGGATTTGGTGCTAGGTCCTTTCCCTTTAGGTTTTACCCCAACAATGTTTTTCATTAGTTTCGCTCACTCTCGAAATCAAGCATTTTACAGCAGGTTGGAGCAGCCTGTATCTCAGCACAGGAATAAGGTAGGGAAGAATTCTAAGGATCATTTTGACTGCCTCCAGAAGTTAGATCAGATGGCAAATTGGATTTGGTGCTAGGTCTTTCCCTTTAGGTTTTACCCCCAACAATGTTTTCATTAGTTTCGCTCACATCTCGAAATCAAGCATTTTACAGCAGGTTGGAGCAGCCCTGTATCTCAGCACAGGAATAAGGTAGGGAAGAATTCAAATACTCATTTTGACTGCCTCCAGAAGTTAGATCAGATGGCAAATTGGATTTGGTGCTAGGGTCTTTCCCTTTAGGTTTTACCCCAACAATGTTTTCATTAGTTTTCGGCTCACTCTCGAAATCAAGCATTTTACAGCAGGTTGGAGCAGCCTGTATCTCAGCACAGGAATAAGGTAGGGAAGAATTCTAAGGATCATTTTGACTGCCTCCAGAAGTTAGATCAGATGGCAAATTGGATTTGGCTGCTAGGTCTTTCCCTTTAGGTTTTACCCCAACAATGTTTTCATTAGTTTCGCTCACTCTCGAAAATCAAGCATTTTACAGCAGGTTGGAGCAGCCTGTATCTCAGCACAGGAATAAGGTAGGGAAGAATTCTAAGGATCATTTTGACTGCCTCCAGAAGTTAGATCAGATGGCAAATTGGATTTGGTGCTAGGTCTTTCCCTTTAGGTTTTACCCCAACAATGTTTTCATTAGTTTCGCTCACTTCTCGAAATCAAGCATTTTACAGCAGGTTGGAGCAGCCTGTATCTCAGCACAGGAATAAGGTAGGGAAGAATTCTAAGGATCATTTTGACTGCCTCCAGAAGTTAGAGCAGATGGCAAATTGGATTTGGTGCTAGGTCTTTTCCCTTTAGGTTTTACCCCAAACAATGTTTTCATTAGTTTCGCTCACTCTCGAAATCAAGCATTTTACAGCAGGTTGGAGCAGCCTGTATCTCAGCACAGGAATAAGGTAGGGAAGAATTCTAAGGATCATTTTGACTGCCTCCAGAAGTTAGAATCAGATGGCAAATTGGATTTGGTGCTAGGTCTTTCCTTTAGGTTTTACCCCAACAATGTTTTCATTAGTTTCGCTCACTCTCGAAATCAAGCATTTTACAGCAGGTTGGAGCAGCCTGTATCTCAGCACAGGAATAAGGTAGGGAAGAATTCTAAGGATCATTTTGACTGCCTCCAGAAGTTAGAGCAGATGGCAAATTGGATTTGGTGCTAGGTCTTTCCCTTTAGGTTTTACCCCAACAATGTTTTCATTAGTTTCGCTCACTCTCGAAATCAAGCATTTTACAGCAGGTTGGAGCAGCCTGTATCTCAGCACAGGAATAAGGTAGGGAAGAATTCTAAGGATCATTTTGACTGCCTCCAGAAGTTAGATCAGATGGCAAATTGGATTTGGTGCTAGGTCTTTCCCTTTAGGTTTTTACCCCAACAATGTTTTCATTAGTTTCGCTCACTCTCGAAATCAAGCATTTTACAGCAGGTTGGAGCAGCCTGTATCTCAGCACAGGAATAAGGTAGGGAAGAATTCTAAGGATCATTTTGACTGCCTCCCAGAAGTTAGATCAGATGGCCAATGCAATTTGGTGCTAGGTCTTTCCCTTTAGGTTTTACCCCAACAATGTTTTTCATTAGTTTCGCTCACTCTCGAAATCAAGCATTTTACAGCAGGTTGGAGCAGCCTGTATCTCAGCACAGGAATAAGGGTAGGGAAGAATTCTAAGGATCATTTGACTGCCTCCAGAAGTTAGATCAGATGGCCAATGGAATTTGGTGCTAGGTCTTTCCCCTTTAGGTTTTACCCCAACAATGTTTTCATTAGTTTCGCTCACTCTCGAAATCAAGCATTTTACAGCAGGTTGGAGCAGCCTGTATCTCAGCACAGGAATAAGGTAGGGAAGAATTCTAAGGATCATTTTGACTGCCTCCAGAAGTTAGATCAGATGGCCAATGCAATTTGGTGCTAGGCCTTTCCCTTTAGGTTTTACCCCAACAATGTTTTCATTAGTTTCGCTCACTCTCGAAATCAAGCATTTTACAGCAGGTTGGAGCAGGCCTGTATCTCAGCACAGGAATAAGGTAGGGAAGAATTCTAAGGATCATTTTGACTGCCTCCAGAAGTTAGATCAGATGGCCAATGGAATTTGGTGCTAGGTCTTTCCCTTTAGGTTTTACCCCAACAATGTTTTCATTAGTTTCGCTCACTCTCGAAATCAAGCATTTTACAGCAGGTTGGAGCAGCCTGTATCTCAGCACAGGAATAAGGTAGGGAAGAATTCTAAGGATCATTTTGACTGCCTCCAGAAGTTAGATCAGATGGCCAATGCAATTTGGTGCTAGGCCTTTCCCTTTAGGTTTTACCCCAACAATGTTTTTCATTAGTTTTCGCTCACTCTCGAAATCAAGCATTTTAACAGCAGGTTGGAGCAGCCTGTATCTCAGCACAGGAATAAGGTAGGGAAGAATTCTAAGGATCATTTGACTGCCTCCAGAAGTTAGATCAGATGGCCAATGGAATTTGGTGCTAGGTCTTTCCCTTTAGGTTTTTACCCCAACAATGTTTTCATTAGTTTTGCTCACTCTCGAAATCAAGCATTTTACAGCAGGTTGGAGCAGCCTGTATCTCAGCACAGGAATAAGGTAGGGAAGAATTCTAAGGGATCATTTTGACTTGCCTCCAGAAGTTAGATCAGATGGCAAATTGGATTTGGTGCTAGGTCTTTCCCTTTAGGTTTTACCCCAACAATGTTTTCATTAGTTTCGCTCACTCTCGAAATCAAGCATTTTACAGCAGGTTGGAGCAGCCTGTATCTCAGCACAGGAATAAGGTAGGGAAGAATTCTAAGGATCATTTGACTGCCTCCAGAAGTTAGATCAGATGGCCAATGGAATTTGGTGCTAGGTCTTTCCCTTTAGGTTTTTACCCCAACAATGTTTTTCATTAGTTTTGCTCACTCTCGAAATCAAGCATTTTACAGCAGGTTGGAGCAGCCTGTATCTCAGCACAGGAATAAGGTAGGGAAGAATTCTAAGGATCATTTTGACTGCCTCCAGAAGTTAGATCAGATGGCCAATGGAATTTGGTGCTAGGTCTTTCCCTTTAGGTTTTACCCCAACAATGTTTTCATTAGTTTCGCTCATTCTCGAAATCAAGCATTTTACAGCAGGTTGGAGCAGCCTGTATCTCAGCACAGGAATAAGGTAGGGAAGAATTCTAATACTCATTTTGACTGCCTCCAGAAGTTAGATCAGATGGCAAATTGGATTTGGTGCTAGGTCTTTCCCTTTAGGTTTTACCCCAACAATGTTTTCATTAGTTTCGCTCACTCTCGAAATCAAGCATTTTACAGCAGGTTGGGAGCAGCCTGTATCTCAGCACAGGAATAAGGTAGGGAAGAATTCTAAGGCTCATTTTGACTGCCTCCAGAAGGTTAGATCAGATGGCAAATTGGATTTGGTGCTAGGTCTTTCCCTTTAGGTTTTACCCCAACAATGTTTTCATTAGTTTCGCTCACTCTCGAAATCAAGCATTTTACAGCAGGTTGGAGCAGCCTGTATCTCAGCACAGGAATAAGGTAGGGAAGAATTCTAAGGATCATTTTGACTGCCTCCAGAAGTTAGATCAGATGGCCAATGCAATTTGGTGCTAGGTCTTTCCCTTTAGGTTTTACCCCAACAATGTTTTCATTAGTTTCGCTCACTCTCGAAATCAAGCATTTTACAGCAGGTTGGAGCAGCCTGTATCTCAGCACAGGAATAAGGTAGGGAAGAATTCTAAGGATCATTTTGACTGCCTCCAGAAGTTAGATCAGATGGCAAATTGGATTTGGTGCTAGGTCTTTCCCTTTAGGTTTTACCCCAACAATGTTTTCATTAGTTTTCGCTCACTCTCGAAATCAAGCATTTTACAGCAGGTTGGAGCAGCCTGTATCTCAGCACAGGAATAAGGTAGGGAAGAATTCTAATACTCATTTTGACTGCCTCCAGAAGTTAGATCAGATGGCAAATTGGATTTGGTGCTAGGTCTTTCC
>NW_027143512.1:0-57148 GCF_026170545.1 Melanerpes formicivorus | reverse complement strand
AAAGGGAAAGACCTAGCACCAAATCCAATTTGCCATCTGATCTAACTTCTGGAGGCAGTCAAAATGAGCCTTAGAATTCTTCCCTACCTTATTCCTGTGCTGAGATACAGGCTGCTCCAACCTGCTGTAAAATGCTTGATTTCGAGAGTGAGCGAAACTAATGAAAACATTGTTGGGGTAAAACCTAAAGGGAAAGACCTAGCACCAAATCCAATTTGCCATCTGATCTAACTTCTGGAGGCAGTCAAAATGATCCTTAGAATTCTTCCCTACCTTATTCCTGTGCTGAGATACAGGCTGCTCCAACCTGCTGTAAAATGCTTGATTTCGAGAGTGAGCGAAACTAATGAAAACATTGTTGGGGTAAAACCTAAAGGGAAAGACCTAGCACCAAATCCAATTTGCCATCTGATCTAACTTCTGGAGGCAGTCAAAATGAGCCTTAGAATTCTTCCCTACCTTATTCCTGTGCTGAGATACAGGCTGCTCCAACCTGCTGTAAAATGCTTGATTTCGAGAGTGAGCGAAACTAATGAAAACATTGTTGGGGTAAAACCTAAAGGGAAAGACCTAGCACCAAATCCAATTTGCCATCTGATCTAACTTCTGGAGGCAGTCAAAATGAGCCTTAGAATTCTTCCCTACCTTATTCCTGTGCTGAGATACAGGCTGCTCCAACCTGCTGTAAAATGCTTGATTTCGAGAGTGAGCGAAACTAATGAAAACATTGTTGGGGTAAAACCTAAAGGGAAAGACCTAGCACCAAATCCAATTTGCCATCTGATCTAACTTCTGGAGGCAGTCAAAATGAGCCTTAGAATTCTTCCCTACCTTATTCCTGTGCTGAGATACAGGCTGCTCCAACCTGCTGTAAAATGCTTGATTTCGAGAGTGAGCGAAACTAATGAAAACATTGTTGGGGTAAAACCTAAAGGGAAAGACCTAGCACCAAATCCAATTTGCCATCTGATCTAACTTCTGGAGGCAGTCAAAATGATCCTTAGAATTCTTCCCTACCTTATTCCTGTGCTGAGATACAGGCTGCTCCAACCTGCTGTAAAATGCTTGATTTCGAGAGTGAGCGAAACTAATGAAAACATTGTTGGGGTAAAACCTAAAGGGAAAGACCTAGCACCAAATCCAATTTGCCATCTGATCTAACTTCTGGAGGCAGTCAAAATGAGCATTTGAATTCTTCCCTACCTTATTCCTGTGCTGAGATACAGGCTGCTCCAACCTGCTGTAAAATGCTTGATTTCGAGAGTGAGCGAAACTAATGAAAACATTGTTGGGGTAAAACCTAAAGGGAAAGACCTAGCACCAAATCCAATTTGCCATCTGATCTAACTTCTGGAGGCAGTCAAAATGATCCTTAGAATTCTTCCCTACCTTATTCCTGTGCTGAGATACAGGCTGCTCCAACCTGCTGTAAAATGCTTGATTTCGAGAGTGAGCGAAACTAATGAAAACATTGTTGGGGTAAAACCTAAAGGGAAAGACCTAGCACCAAATCCAATTTGCCATCTGATCTAACTTCTGGAGGCAGTCAAAATGAGCATTTGAATTCTTCCCTACCTTATTCCTGTGCTGAGATACAGGCTGCTCCAACCTGCTGTAAAATGCTTGATTTCGAGAGTGAGCGAAACTAATGAAAACATTGTTGGGGTAAAACCTAAAGGGAAAGACCTAGCACCAAATCCAATTTGCCATCTGATCTAACTTCTGGAGGCAGTCAAAATGAGCCTTAGAATTCTTCCCTACCTTATTCCTGTGCTGAGATACAGGCTGCTCCAACCTGCTGTAAAATGCTTGATTTCGAGAGTGAGCGAAACTAATGAAAACATTGTTGGGGTAAAACCTAAAGGGAAAGACCTAGCACCAAATCCAATTTGCCATCTGATCTAACTTCTGGAGGCAGTCAAAATGAGCCTTAGAATTCTTCCCTACCTTATTCCTGTGCTGAGATACAGGCTGCTCCAACCTGCTGTAAAATGCTTGATTTCGAGAGTGAGCGAAACTAATGAAAACATTGTTGGGGTAAAACCTAAAGGGAAAGACCTAGCACCAAATCCAATTTGCCATCTGATCTAACTTCTGGAGGCAGTCAAAATGAGCCTTAGAATTCTTCCCTACCTTATTCCTGTGCTGAGATACAGGCTGCTCCAACCTGCTGTAAAATGCTTGATTTCGAGAGTGAGCGAAACTAATGAAAACATTGTTGGGGTAAAACCTAAAGGGAAAGACCTAGCACCAAATCCAATTTGCCATCTGATCTAACTTCTGGAGGCAGTCAAAATGATCCTTAGAATTCTTCCCTACCTTATTCCTGTGCTGAGATACAGGCTGCTCCAACCTGCTGTAAAATGCTTGATTTCGAGAGTGAGCGAAACTAATGAAAACATTGTTGGGGTAAAACCTAAAGGGAAAGACCTAGCACCAAATCCAATTTGCCATCTGATCTAACTTCTGGAGGCAGTCAAAATGATCCTTAGAATTCTTCCCTACCTTATTCCTGTGCTGAGATACAGGCTGCTCCAACCTGCTGTAAAATGCTTGATTTCGAGAGTGAGCGAAACTAATGAAAACATTGTTGGGGTAAAACCTAAAGGGAAAGACCTAGCACCAAATCCAATTTGCCATCTGATCTAACTTCTGGAGGCAGTCAAAATGAGCCTTAGAATTCTTCCCTACCTTATTCCTGTGCTGAGATACAGGCTGCTCCAACCTGCTGTAAAATGCTTGATTTCGAGAGTGAGCGAAACTAATGAAAACATTGTTGGGGTAAAACCTAAAGGGAAAGACCTAGCACCAAATCCAATTTGCCATCTGATCTAACTTCTGGAGGCAGTCAAAATGAGCCTTTGAATTCTTCCCTACCTTATTCCTGTGCTGAGATACAGGCTGCTCCAACCTGCTGTAAAATGCTTGATTTCGAGAGTGAGCGAAACTAATGAAAACATTGTTGGGGTAAAACCTAAAGGGAAAGACCTAGCACCAAATCCAATTTGCCATCTGATCTAACTTCTGGAGGCAGTCAAAATGAGCCTTAGAATTCTTCCCTACCTTATTCCTGTGCTGAGATACAGGCTGCTCCAACCTGCTGTAAAATGCTTGATTTCGAGAGTGAGCGAAACTAATGAAAACATTGTTGGGGTAAAACCTAAAGGGAAAGACCTAGCACCAAATCCAATTTGCCATCTGATCTAACTTCTGGAGGCAGTCAAAATGAGCCTTAGAATTCTTCCCTACCTTATTCCTGTGCTGAGATACAGGCTGCTCCAACCTGCTGTAAAATGCTTGATTTCGAGAGTGAGCGAAACTAATGAAAACATTGTTGGGGTAAAACCTAAAGGGAAAGACCTAGCACCAAATCCAATTTGCCATCTGATCTAACTTCTGGAGGCAGTCAAAATGAGCCTTAGAATTCTTCCCTACCTTATTCCTGTGCTGAGATACAGGCTGCTCCAACCTGCTGTAAAATGCTTGATTTCGAGAGTGAGCGAAACTAATGAAAACATTGTTGGGGTAAAACCTAAAGGGAAAGACCTAGCACCAAATCCAATTTGCCATCTGATCTAACTTCTGGAGGCAGTCAAAATGAGCCTTAGAATTCTTCCCTACCTTATTCCTGTGCTGAGATACAGGCTGCTCCAACCTGCTGTAAAATGCTTGATTTCGAGAGTGAGCGAAACTAATGAAAACATTGTTGGGGTAAAACCTAAAGGGAAAGACCTAGCACCAAATCCAATTTGCCATCTGATCTAACTTCTGGAGGCAGTCAAAATGAGCCTTAGAATTCTTCCCTACCTTATTCCTGTGCTGAGATACAGGCTGCTCCAACCTGCTGTAAAATGCTTGATTTCGAGAGTGAGC
Source organism: Melanerpes formicivorus (assembly GCF_026170545.1). Taxonomy (NCBI): domain Eukaryota; kingdom Metazoa; phylum Chordata; class Aves; order Piciformes; family Picidae; genus Melanerpes; species Melanerpes formicivorus. The sequence continues at coordinate 53,275 of NW_027143512.1, read as the reverse complement.
GAAACTAATGAAAACATTGTTGGGGTAAAACCTAAAGGGAAAGACCTAGCACCAAATCCAATTTGCCATCTGATCTAACTTCTGGAGGCAGTCAAAATGAGCCTTAGAATTCTTCCCTACCTTATTCCTGTGCTGAGATACAGGCTGCTCCAACCTGCTGTAAAATGCTTGATTTCGAGAGTGAGCAAAACTAATGAAAACATTGTTGGGGTAAAACCTAAAGGGAAAGACCTAGCACCAAATCCAATTTGCCATCTGATCTAACTTCTGGAGGCAGTCAAAATGAGCCTTAGAATTCTTCCCTACCTTATTCCTGTGCTGAGATACAGGCTGCTCCAACCTGCTGTAAAATGCTTGATTTCGAGAGTGAGCGAAACTAATGAAAACATTGTTGGGGTAAAACCTAAAGGGAAAGACCTAGCACCAAATCCAATTTGCCATCTGTTCTAACTTCTGGAGGCAGTCAAAATGATCCTTAGAATTCTTCCCTACCTTATTCCTGTGCTGAGATACAGGCTGCTCCAACCTGCTGTAAAATGCTTGATTTCGAGAGTGAGCGAAACTAATGAAAACATTGTTGGGGTAAAACCTAAAGGGAAAGACCTAGCACCAAATCCAATTTGCCATCTGATCTAACTTCTGGAGGCAGTCAAAATGATCCTTAGAATTCTTCCCTACCTTATTCCTGTGCTGAGATACAGGCTGCTCCAACCTGCTGTAAAATGCTTGATTTCGAGAGTGAGCGAAACTAATGAAAACATTGTTGGGGTAAAAACCTAAAGGGAAAGACCTAGCACCAAATCCAATTTGCCATCTGATCTAACTTCTGGAGGCAGTCAAAATGAGCCTTAGAATTCTTCCCTACCTTATTCCTGTGCTGAGATACAGGCTGCTCCAACCTGCTGTAAAATGCTTGATTTCGAGAGTGAGCGAAACTAATGAAAACATTGTTGGGGTAAAACCTAAAGGGAAAGACCTAGCACCAAATCCAATTTGCCATCTGATCTAACTTCTGGAGGCAGTCAAAATGAGCCTTAGAATTCTTCCCTACCTTATTCCTGTGCTGAGATACAGGCTGCTCCAACCTGCTGTAAAATGCTTGATTTCGAGAGTGAGCGAAACTAATGAAAACATTGTTGGGGTAAAACCTAAAGGGAAAGACCTAGCACCAAATCCAATTTGCCATCTGATCTAACTTCTGGAGGCAGTCAAAATGAGCATTTGAATTCTTCCCTACCTTATTCCTGTGCTGAGATACAGGCTGCTCCAACCTGCTGTAAAATGCTTGATTTCGAGAGTGAGCGAAACTAATGAAAACATTGTTGGGGTAAAACCTAAAGGGAAAGACCTAGCACCAAATCCAATTTGCCATCTGATCTAACTTCTGGAGGCAGTCAAAATGATCCTTAGAATTCTTCCCTACCTTATTCCTGTGCTGAGATACAGGCTGCTCCAACCTGCTGTAAAATGCTTGATTTCGAGAGTGAGCGAAACTAATGAAAACATTGTTGGGGTAAAACCTAAAGGGAAAGACCTAGCACCAAATCCAATTTGCCATCTGATCTAACTTCTGGAGGCAGTCAAAATGAGCCTTAGAATTCTTCCCTACCTTATTCCTGTGCTGAGATACAGGCTGCTCCAACCTGCTGTAAAATGCTTGATTTCGAGAGTGAGCGAAACTAATGAAAACATTGTTGGGGTAAAACCTAAAGGGAAAGACCTAGCACCAAATCCAATTTGCCATCTGATCTAACTTCTGGAGGCAGTCAAAATGAGCCTTAGAATTCTTCCCTACCTTATTCCTGTGCTGAGATACAGGCTGCTCCAACCTGCTGTAAAATGCTTGATTTCGAGAGTGAGCGAAACTAATGAAAACATTGTTGGGGTAAAACCTAAAGGGAAAGACCTAGCACCAAATCCAATTTGCCATCTGATCTAACTTCTGGAGGCAGTCAAAATGAGCCTTAGAATTCTTCCCTACCTTATTCCTGTGCTGAGATACAGGCTGCTCCAACCTGCTGTAAAATGCTTGATTTCGAGAGTGAGCGAAACTAATGAAAACATTGTTGGGGTAAAACCTAAAGGGAAAGACCTAGCACCAAATCCAATTTGCCATCTGATCTAACTTCTGGAGGCAGTCAAAATGATCCTTAGAATTCTTCCCTACCTTATTCCTGTGCTGAGATACAGGCTGCTCCAACCTGCTGTAAAATGCTTGATTTCGAGAGTGAGCGAAACTAATGAAAACATTGTTGGGGTAAAACCTAAAGGGAAAGACCTAGCACCAAATCCAATTTGCCATCTGATCTAACTTCTGGAGGCAGTCAAAATGAGCCTTAGAATTCTTCCCTACCTTATTCCTGTGCTGAGATACAGGCTGCTCCAACCTGCTGTAAAATGCTTGATTTCGAGAGTGAGCGAAACTAATGAAAACATTGTTGGGGTAAAATCTAAAGGGAAAGACCTAGCACCAAATCCAATTTGCCATCTGATCTAACTTCTGGAGGCAGTCAAAATGAGCCTTAGAATTCTTCCCTACCTTATTCCTGTGCTGAGATACAGGCTGCTCCAACCTGCTGTAAAATGCTTGATTTCGAGAGTGAGCGAAACTAATGAAAACATTGTTGGGGTAAAACCTAAAGGGAAAGACCTAGCACCAAATCCAATTTGCCATCTGATCTAACTTCTGGAGGCAGTCAAAATGAGCCTTAGAATTCTTCCCTACCTTATTCCTGTGCTGAGATACAGGCTGCTCCAACCTGCTGTAAAATGCTTGATTTCGAGAGTGAGCGAAACTAATGAAAACATTGTTGGGGTAAAACCTAAAGGGAAAGACCTAGCACCAAATCCAATTTGCCATCTGATCTAACTTCTGGAGGCAGTCAAAATGAGCCTTAGAATTCTTCCCTACCTTATTCCTGTGCTGAGATACAGGCTGCTCCAACCTGCTGTAAAATGCTTGATTTCGAGAGTGAGCGAAACTAATGAAAACATTGTTGGGGTAAAACCTAAAGGGAAAGACCTAGCACCAAATCCAATTTGCCATCTGATCTAACTTCTGGAGGCAGTCAAAATGAGCCTTAGAATTCTTCCCTACCTTATTCCTGTGCTGAGATACAGGCTGCTCCAACCTGCTGTAAAATGCTTGATTTCGAGAGTGAGCGAAACTAATGAAAACATTGTTGGGGTAAAACCTAAAGGGAAAGACCTAGCACCAAATCCAATTTGCCATCTGATCTAACTTCTGGAGGCAGTCAAAATGAGCCTTAGAATTCTTCCCTACCTTATTCCTGTGCTGAGATACAGGCTGCTCCAACCTGCTGTAAAATGCTTGATTTCGTGAGTGAGCGAAACTAATGAAAACATTGTTGGGGTAAAACCTAAAGGGAAAGACCTAGCACCAAATCCAATTTGCCATCTGATCTAACTTCTGGAGGCAGTCAAAATGAGCCTTAGAATTCTTCCCTACCTTATTCCTGTGCTGAGATACAGGCTGCTCCAACCTGCTGTAAAATGCTTGATTTCGAGAGTGAGCGAAACTAATGAAAACATTGTTGGGGTAAAACCTAAAGGGAAAGACCTAGCACCAAATCCAATTTGCCATCTGATCTAACTTCTGGAGGCAGTCAAAATGAGCATTTGAATTCTTCCCTACCTTATTCCTGTGCTGAGATACAGGCTGCTCCAACCTGCTGTAAAATGCTTGATTTCGAGAGTGAGCGAAACTAATGAAAACATTGTTGGGGTAAAACCTAAAGGGAAAGACCTAGCACCAAATCCAATTTGCCATCTGATCTAACTTCTGGAGGCAGTCAAAATGAGCCTTAGAATTCTTCCCTACCTTATTCCTGTGCTGAGATACAGGCTGCTCCAACCTGCTGTAAAATGCTTGATTTCGAGAGTGAGCGAAACTAATGAAAACATTGTTGGGGTAAAACCTAAAGGGAAAGACCTAGCACCAAATCCAATTTGCCATCTGATCTAACTTCTGGAGGCAGTCAAAATGAGCCTTAGAATTCTTCCCTACCTTATTCCTGTGCTGAGATACAGGCTGCTCCAACCTGCTGTAAAATGCTTGATTTCGAGAGTGAGCGAAACTAATGAAAACATTGTTGGGGTAAAACCTAAAGGGAAAGACCTAGCACCAAATCCAATTTGCCATCTGATCTAACTTCTGGAGGCAGTCAAAATGAGCCTTAGAATTCTTCCCTACCTTATTCCTGTGCTGAGATACAGGCTGCTCCAACCTGCTGTAAAATGCTTGATTTCGAGAGTGAGCGAAACTAATGAAAACATTGTTGGGGTAAAACCTAAAGGGAAAGACCTAGCACCAAATCCAATTTGCCATCTGATCTAACTTCTGGAGGCAGTCAAAATGAGCCTTAGAATTCTTCCCTACCTTATTCCTGTGCTGAGATACAGGCTGCTCCAACCTGCTGTAAAATGCTTGATTTCGAGAGTGAGCGAAACTAATGAAAACATTGTTGGGGTAAAACCTAAAGGGAAAGACCTAGCACCAAATCCAATTTGCCATCTGATCTAACTTCTGGAGGCAGTCAAAATGAGCCTTAGAATTCTTCCCTACCTTATTCCTGTGCTGAGATACAGGCTGCTCCAACCTGCTGTAAAATGCTTGATTTCGAGAGTGAGCGAAACTAATGAAAACATTGTTGGGGTAAAACCTAAAGGGAAAGACCTAGCACCAAATCCAATTTGCCATCTGATCTAACTTCTGGAGGCAGTCAAAATGAGCCTTAGAATTCTTCCCTACCTTATTCCTGTGCTGAGATACAGGCTGCTCCAACCTGCTGTAAAATGCTTGATTTCGAGAGTGAGCGAAACTAATGAAAACATTGTTGGGGTAAAACCTAAAGGGAAAGACCTAGCACCAAATCCAATTTGCCATCTGATCTAACTTCTGGAGGCAGTCAAAATGAGCCTTAGAATTCTTCCCTACCTTATTCCTGTGCTGAGATACAGGCTGCTCCAACCTGCTGTAAAATGCTTGATTTCGAGAGTGAGCGAAACTAATGAAAAACATTGTTGGGGTAAAACCTAAAGGGAAAGACCTAGCACCAAATCCAATTTGCCATCTGATCTAACTTCTGGAGGCAGTCAAAATGATCCTTAGAATTCTTCCCTACCTTATTCCTGTGCTGAGATACAGGCTGCTCCAACCTGCTGTAAAATGCTTGATTTCGAGAGTGAGCGAAACTAATGAAAACATTGTTGGGGTAAAACCTAAAGGGAAAGACCTAGCACCAAATCCAATTTGCCATCTGATCTAACTTCTGGAGGCAGTCAAAATGAGCCTTAGAATTCTTCCCTACCTTATTCCTGTGCTGAGATACAGGCTGCTCCAACCTGCTGTAAAATCCTTGATTTCGAGAGTGAGCGAAACTAATGAAAACATTGTTGGGGTAAAACCTAAAGGGAAAGACCTAGCACCAAATCCAATTTGCCATCTGATCTAACTTCTGGAGGCAGTCAAAATGATCCTTAGAATTCTTCCCTACCTTATTCCTGTGCTGAGATACAGGCTGCTCCAACCTGCTGTAAAATGCTTGATTTCGAGAGTGAGCGAAACTAATGAAAACATTGTTGGGGTAAAACCTAAAGGGAAAGACCTAGCACCAAATCCAATTTGCCATCTGATCTAACTTCTGGAGGCAGTCAAAATGATCCTTAGAATTCTTCCCTACCTTATTCCTGTGCTGAGATACAGGCTGCTCCAACCTGCTGTAAAATGCTTGATTTCGAGAGTGAGCGAAACTAATGAAAACATTGTTGGGGTAAAACCTAAAGGGAAAGACCTAGCACCAAATCCAATTTGCCATCTGATCTAACTTCTGGAGGCAGTCAAAATGAGCCTTAGAATTCTTCCCTACCTTATTCCTGTGCTGAGATACAGGCTGCTCCAACCTGCTGTAAAATGCTTGATTTCGAGAGTGAGCGAAACTAATGAAAACATTGTTGGGGTAAAACCTAAAGGGAAAGACCTAGCACCAAATCCAATTTGCCATCTGATCTAACTTCTGGAGGCAGTCAAAATGAGCCTTAGAATTCTTCCCTACCTTATTCCTGTGCTGAGATACAGGCTGCTCCAACCTGCTGTAAAATGCTTGATTTCGAGAGTGAGCGAAACTAATGAAAACATTGTTGGGGTAAAACCTAAAGGGAAAGACCTAGCACCAAATCCAATTTGCCATCTGATCTAACTTCTGGAGGCAGTCAAAATGAGCCTTAGAATTCTTCCCTACCTTATTCCTGTGCTGAGATACAGGCTGCTCCAACCTGCTGTAAAATGCTTGATTTCGAGAGTGAGCGAAACTAATGAAAACATTGTTGGGGTAAAACCTAAAGGGAAAGACCTAGCACCAAATCCAATTTGCCATCTGATCTAACTTCTGGAGGCAGTCAAAATGAGCCTTAGAATTCTTCCCTACCTTATTCCTATGCTGAGATACAGGCTGCTCCAACCTGCTGTAAAATGCTTGATTTCGAGAGTGAGCGAAACTAATGAAAACATTGTTGGGGTAAAACCTAAAGGGAAAGACCTAGCACCAAATCCAATTTGCCATCTGATCTAACTTCTGGAGGCAGTCAAAATGAGCCTTAGAATTCTTCCCTACCTTATTCCTGTGCTGAGATACAGGCTGCTCCAACCTGCTGTAAAATGCTTGATTTCGAGAGTGAGCGAAACTAATGAAAACATTGTTGGGGTAAAACCTAAAGGGAAAGACCTAGCACCAAATCCAATTTGCCATCTGATCTAACTTCTGGAGGCAGTCAAAATGAGCATTTGAATTCTTCCCTACCTTATTCCTGTGCTGAGATACAGGCTGCTCCAACCTGCTGTAAAATGCTTGATTTCGAGAGTGAGCGAAACTAATGAAAACATTGTTGGGGTAAAACCTAAAGGGAAAGACCTAGCACCAAATCCAATTTGCCATCTGATCTAACTTCTGGAGGCAGTCAAAATGATCCTTAGAATTCTTCCCTACCTTATTCCTGTGCTGAGATACAGGCTGCTCCAACCTGCTGTAAAATGCTTGATTTCGAGAGTGAGCGAAACTAATGAAAACATTGTTGGGGTAAAACCTAAAGGGAAAGACCTAGCACCAAATCCAATTTGCCATCTGATCTAACTTCTGGAGGCAGTCAAAATGAGCATTTGAATTCTTCCCTACCTTATTCCTGTGCTGAGATACAGGCTGCTCCAACCTGCTGTAAAATGCTTGATTTCGAGAGTGAGCGAAACTAATGAAAACATTGTTGGGGTAAAACCTAAAGGGAAAGACCTAGCACCAAATCCAATTTGCCATCTGATCTAACTTCTGGAGGCAGTCAAAATGAGCCTTAGAATTCTTCCCTACCTTATTCCTGTGCTGAGATACAGGCTGCTCCAACCTGCTGTAAAATGCTTGATTTCGAGAGTGAGCGAAACTAATGAAAACATTGTTGGGGTAAAACCTAAAGGGAAAGACCTAGCACCAAATCCAATTTGCCATCTGATCTAACTTCTGGAGGCAGTCAAAATGAGCCTTAGAATTCTTCCCTACCTTATTCCTGTGCTGAGATACAGGCTGCTCCAACCTGCTGTAAAATGCTTGATTTCGAGAGTGAGCGAAACTAATGAAAACATTGTTGGGGTAAAACCTAAAGGGAAAGACCTAGCACCAAATCCAATTTGCCATCTGATCTAACTTCTGGAGGCAGTCAAAATGAGCCTTAGAATTCTTCCCTACCTTATTCCTATGCTGAGATACAGGCTGCTCCAACCTGCTGTAAAATGCTTGATTTCGAGAGTGAGCGAAACTAATGAAAACATTGTTGGGGTAAAACCTAAAGGGAAAGACCTAGCACCAAATCCAATTTGCCATCTGATCTAACTTCTGGAGGCAGTCAAAATGAGCCTTAGAATTCTTCCCTACCTTATTCCTGTGCTGAGATACAGGCTGCTCCAACCTGCTGTAAAATGCTTGATTTCGAGAGTGAGCGAAACTAATGAAAACATTGTTGGGGTAAAACCTAAAGGGAAAGACCTAGCACCAAATCCAATTTGCCATCTGATCTAACTTCTGGAGGCAGTCAAAATGAGCATTTGAATTCTTCCCTACCTTATTCCTGTGCTGAGATACAGGCTGCTCCAACCTGCTGTAAAATGCTTGATTTCGAGAGTGAGCGAAACTAATGAAAACATTGTTGGGGTAAAACCTAAAGGGAAAGACCTAGCACCAAATCCAATTTGCCATCTGATCTAACTTCTGGAGGCAGTCAAAATGATCCTTAGAATTCTTCCCTACCTTATTCCTGTGCTGAGATACAGGCTGCTCCAACCTGCTGTAAAATGCTTGATTTCGAGAGTGAGCGAAACTAATGAAAACATTGTTGGGGTAAAACCTAAAGGGAAAGACCTAGCACCAAATCCAATTTGCCATCTGATCTAACTTCTGGAGGCAGTCAAAATGAGCATTTGAATTCTTCCCTACCTTATTCCTGTGCTGAGATACAGGCTGCTCCAACCTGCTGTAAAATGCTTGATTTCGAGAGTGAGCGAAACTAATGAAAACATTGTTGGGGTAAAACCTAAAGGGAAAGACCTAGCACCAAATCCAATTTGCCATCTGATCTAACTTCTGGAGGCAGTCAAAATGAGCCTTAGAATTCTTCCCTACCTTATTCCTGTGCTGAGATACAGGCTGCTCCAACCTGCTGTAAAATGCTTGATTTCGAGAGTGAGCGAAACTAATGAAAACATTGTTGGGGTAAAACCTAAAGGGAAAGACCTAGCACCAAATCCAATTTGCCATCTGATCTAACTTCTGGAGGCAGTCAAAATGAGCCTTAGAATTCTTCCCTACCTTATTCCTGTGCTGAGATACAGGCTGCTCCAACCTGCTGTAAAATGCTTGATTTCGAGAGTGAGCGAAACTAATGAAAACATTGTTGGGGTAAAACCTAAAGGGAAAGACCTAGCACCAAATCCAATTTGCCATCTGATCTAACTTCTGGAGGCAGTCAAAATGAGCCTTAGAATTCTTCCCTACCTTATTCCTGTGCTGAGATACAGGCTGCTCCAACCTGCTGTAAAATGCTTGATTTCGAGAGTGAGCGAAACTAATGAAAACATTGTTGGGGTAAAACCTAAAGGGAAAGACCTAGCACCAAATCCAATTTGCCATCTGATCTAACTTCTGGAGGCAGTCAAAATGAGCCTTAGAATTCTTCCCTACCTTATTCCTGTGCTGAGATACAGGCTGCTCCAACCTGCTGTAAAATGCTTGATTTCGAGAGTGAGCGAAACTAATGAAAACATTGTTGGGGTAAAACCTAAAGGGAAAGACCTAGCACCAAATCCAATTTGCCATCTGATCTAACTTCTGGAGGCAGTCAAAATGAGCCTTAGAATTCTTCCCTACCTTATTCCTGTGCTGAGATACAGGCTGCTCCAACCTGCTGTAAAATGCTTGATTTCGAGAGTGAGCGAAACTAATGAAAACATTGTTGGGGTAAAACCTAAAGGGAAAGACCTAGCACCAAATCCAATTTGCCATCTGATCTAACTTCTGGAGGCAGTCAAAATGAGCCTTAGAATTCTTCCCTACCTTATTCCTGTGCTGAGATACAGGCTGCTCCAACCTGCTGTAAAATGCTTGATTTCGAGAGTGAGCGAAACTAATGAAAACATTGTTGGGGTAAAACCTAAAGGGAAAGACCTAGCACCAAATCCAATTTGCCATCTGATCTAACTTCTGGAGGCAGTCAAAATGAGCATTTGAATTCTTCCCTACCTTATTCCTGTGCTGAGATACAGGCTGCTCCAACCTGCTGTAAAATGCTTGATTTCGAGAGTGAGCGAAACTAATGAAAACATTGTTGGGGTAAAACCTAAAGGGAAAGACCTAGCACCAAATCCAATTTGCCATCTGATCTAACTTCTGGAGGCAGTCAAAATGAGCCTTAGAATTCTTCCCTACCTTATTCCTGTGCTGAGATACAGGCTGCTCCAACCTGCTGTAAAATGCTTGATTTCGAGAGTGAGCGAAACTAATGAAAACATTGTTGGGGTAAAACCTAAAGGGAAAGACCTAGCACCAAATCCAATTTGCCATCTGATCTAACTTCTGGAGGCAGTCAAAATGAGCCTTAGAATTCTTCCCTACCTTATTCCTGTGCTGAGATACAGGCTGCTCCAACCTGCTGTAAAATGCTTGATTTCGAGAGTGAGGGAAACTAATGAAAACATTGTTGGGGTAAAACCTAAAGGGAAAGACCTAGCACCAAATCCAATTTGCCATCTGATCTAACTTCTGGAGGCAGTCAAAATGAGCCTTAGAATTCTTCCCTACCTTATTCCTGTGCTGAGATACAGGCTGCTCCAACCTGCTGTAAAATGCTTGATTTTGAGAGTGAGCGAAACTAATGAAAACATTGTTGGGGTAAAACCTAAAGGGAAAGACCTAGCACCAAATCCAATTTGCCATCTGATCTAACTTCTGGAGGCAGTCAAAATGAGCCTTAGAATTCTTCCCTACCTTATTCCTGTGCTGAGATACAGGCTGCTCCAACCTGCTGTAAAATGCTTGATTTCGAGAGTGAGCGAAACTAATGAAAACATTGTTGGGGTAAAACCTAAAGGGAAAGACCTAGCACCAAATCCAATTTGCCATCTGATCTAACTTCTGGAGGCAGTCAAAATGAGCCTTTGAATTCTTCCCTACCTTATTCCTGTGCTGAGATACAGGCTGCTCCAACCTGCTGTAAAATGCTTGATTTCGAGAGTGAGCGAAACTAATGAAAACATTGTTGGGGTAAAACCTAAAGGGAAAGACCTAGCACCAAATCCAATTTGCCATCTGATCTAACTTCTGGAGGCAGTCAAAATGAGCATTTGAATTCTTCCCTACCTTATTCCTGTGCTGAGATACAGGCTGCTCCAACCTGCTGTAAAATGCTTGATTTCGAGAGTGAGCGAAACTAATGAAAACATTGTTGGGGTGAAACCTAAAGGGAAAGACCTAGCACCAAATCCAATTTGCCATCTGATCTAACTTCTGGAGGCAGTCAAAATGATCCTTAGAATTCTTCCCTACCTTATTCCTGTGCTGAGATACAGGCTGCTCCAACCTGCTGTAAAATGCTTGATTTCGAGAGTGAGCGAAACTAATGAAAACATTGTTGGGGTAAAACCTAAAGGGAAAGACCTAGCACCAAATCCAATTTGCCATCTGATCTAACTTCTGGAGGCAGTCAAAATGATCCTTAGAATTCTTCCCTACCTTATTCCTGTGCTGAGATACAGGCTGCTCCAACCTGCTGTAAAATGCTTGATTTCGAGAGTGAGCGAAACTAATGAAAACATTGTTGGGGTAAAACCTAAAGGGAAAGACCTAGCACCAAATCCAATTTGCCATCTGATCTAACTTCTGGAGGCAGTCAAAATGAGCCTTAGAATTCTTCCCTACCTTATTCCTGTGCTGAGATACAGGCTGCTCCAACCTGCTGTAAAATGCTTGATTTCGAGAGTGAGCGAAACTAATGAAAACATTGTTGGGGTAAAACCTAAAGGGAAAGACCTAGCACCAAATCCAATTTGCCATCTGATCTAACTTCTGGAGGCAGTCAAAATGAGCCTTAGAATTCTTCCCTACCTTATTCCTGTGCTGAGATACAGGCTGCTCCAACCTGCTGTAAAATGCTTGATTTCGAGAGTGAGCGAAACTAATGAAAACATTGTTGGGGTAAAACCTAAAGGGAAAGACCTAGCACCAAATCCAATTTGCCATCTGATCTAACTTCTGGAGGCAGTCAAAATGAGCCTTAGAATTCTTCCCTACCTTATTCCTGTGCTGAGATACAGGCTGCTCCAACCTGCTGTAAAATGCTTGATTTCGAGAGTGAGCGAAACTAATGAAAACATTGTTGGGGTAAAACCTAAAGGGAAAGACCTAGCACCAAATCCAATTTGCCATCTGATCTAACTTCTGGAGGCAGTCAAAATGAGCCTTAGAATTCTTCCCTACCTTATTCCTGTGCTGAGATACAGGCTGCTCCAACCTGCTGTAAAATGCTTGATTTCGAGAGTGAGCGAAACTAATGAAAACATTGTTGGGGTAAAACCTAAAGGGAAAGACCTAGCACCAAATCCAATTTGCCATCTGATCTAACTTCTGGAGGCAGTCAAAATGAGCCTTAGAATTCTTCCCTACCTTATTCCTGTGCTGAGATACAGGCTGCTCCAACCTGCTGTAAAATGCTTGATTTCGAGAGTGAGCGAAACTAATGAAAACATTGTTGGGGTAAAACCTAAAGGGAAAGACCTAGCACCAAATCCAATTTGCCATCTGATCTAACTTCTGGAGGCAGTCAAAATGAGCCTTAGAATTCTTCCCTACCTTATTCCTGTGCTGAGATACAGGCTGCTCCAACCTGCTGTAAAATGCTTGATTTCGAGAGTGAGCGAAACTAATGAAAACATTGTTGGGGTAAAACCTAAAGGGAAAGACCTAGCACCAAATCCAATTTGCCATCTGATCTAACTTCTGGAGGCAGTCAAAATGAGCATTTGAATTCTTCCCTACCTTATTCCTGTGCTGAGATACAGGCTGCTCCAACCTGCTGTAAAATGCTTGATTTCGAGAGTGAGCGAAACTAATGAAAACATTGTTGGGGTAAAACCTAAAGGGAAAGACCTAGCACCAAATCCAATTTGCCATCTGATCTAACTTCTGGAGGCAGTCAAAATGATCCTTAGAATTCTTCCCTACCTTATTCCTGTGCTGAGATACAGGCTGCTCCAACCTGCTGTAAAATGCTTGATTTCGAGAGTGAGCGAAACTAATGAAAACATTGTTGGGGTAAAACCTAAAGGGAAAGACCTAGCACCAAATCCAATTTGCCATCTGATCTAACTTCTGGAGGCAGTCAAAATGAGCCTTAGAATTCTTCCCTACCTTATTCCTGTGCTGAGATACAGGCTGCTCCAACCTGCTGTAAAATGCTTGATTTCGAGAGTGAGCGAAACTAATGAAAACATTGTTGGGGTAAAACCTAAAGGGAAAGACCTAGCACCAAATCCAATTTGCCATCTGATCTAACTTCTGGAGGCAGTCAAAATGATCCTTAGAATTCTTCCCTACCTTATTCCTGTGCTGAGATACAGGCTGCTCCAACCTGCTGTAAAATGCTTGATTTCGAGAGTGAGCGAAACTAATGAAAACATTGTTGGGGTAAAACCTAAAGGGAAAGACCTAGCACCAAATCCAATTTGCCATCTGATCTAACTTCTGGAGGCAGTCAAAATGAGCCTTAGAATTCTTCCCTACCTTATTCCTGTGCTGAGATACAGGCTGCTCCAACCTGCTGTAAAATGCTTGATTTCGAGAGTGAGCGAAACTAATGAAAACATTGTTGGGGTAAAACCTAAAGGGAAAGACCTAGCACCAAATCCAATTTGCCATCTGATCTAACTTCTGGAGGCAGTCAAAATGAGCCTTAGAATTCTTCCCTACCTTATTCCCTGTGCTGAGATACAGGCTGCTCCAACCTGCTGTAAAATGCTTGATTTCGAGAGTGAGCGAAACTAATGAAAACATTGTTGGGGTAAAACCTAAAGGGAAAGACCTAGGCACCAAATCCAATTTGCCATCTGATCTAACTTCTGGAGGCAGTCAAAATGAGCCTTAGAATTCTTCCCTACCTTATTCCTGTGCTGAGATACAGGCTGCTCCAACCTGCTGTAAAATGCTTGATTTCGAGAGTGAGCGAAACTAATGAAAACATTGTTGGGGTAAAACCTAAAGGGAAAGACCTAGCACCAAATCCAATTTGCCATCTGATCTAACTTCTGGAGGCAGTCAAAATGAGCCTTAGAATTCTTCCCTACCTTATTCCTGTGCTGAGATACAGGCTGCTCCAACCTGCTGTAAAATGCTTGATTTCGAGAGTGAGCGAAACTAATGAAAACATTGTTGGGGTAAAACCTAAAGGGAAAGACCTAGCACCAAATCCAATTTGCCATCTGATCTAACTTCTGGAGGCAGTCAAAATGAGCCTTAGAATTCTTCCCCTACCTTATTCCTGTGCTGAGATACAGGCTGCTCCAACCTGCTGTAAAATGCTTGATTTCGAGAGTGAGCGAAACTAATGAAAACATTGTTGGGGTAAAACCTAAAGGGAAAGACCTAGCACCAAATCCAATTTGCCATCTGATCTAACTTCTGGAGGCAGTCAAAATGATCCTTAGAATTCTTCCCTACCTTATTCCTGTGCTGAGATACAGGCTGCTCCAACCTGCTGTAAAATGCTTGATTTCGAGAGTGAGCGAAACTAATGAAAACATTGTTGGGGTAAAACCTAAAGGGAAAGACCTAGCACCAAATCCAATTTGCCATCTGATCTAACTTCTGGAGGCAGTCAAAATGAGCCTTAGAATTCTTCCCTACCTTATTCCTGTGCTGAGATACAGGCTGCTCCAACCTGCTGTAAAATGCTTGATTTCGAGAGTGAGCGAAACTAATGAAAACATTGTTGGGGTAAAAACCTAAAGGGAAAGACCCTAGCACCAAATCCCAATTTGCCATCTGATCTAACTTCTGGAGGCAGTCAAAATGAGCCTTAGAATTCTTCCCTACCTTATTCCTGTGCTGAGATACAGGCTGCTCCAACCTGCTGTAAAATGCTTGATTTCGAGAGTGAGCGAAACTAATGAAAACATTGTTGGGGTAAAACCTAAAGGGAAAGACCTAGCACCAAATCCAATTTGCCATCTGATCTAACTTCTGGAGGCAGTCAAAATGAGCCTTAGAATTCTTCCCTACCTTATTCCTGTGCTGAGATACAGGCTGCTCCAACCTGCTGTAAAATGCTTGATTTCGAGAGTGAGCGAAACTAATGAAAACATTGTTGGGGTAAAACCTAAAGGGAAAGACCTAGCACCAAATCCAATTTGCCATCTGATCTAACTTCTGGAGGCAGTCAAAATGATCCTTAGAATTCTTCCCTACCTTATTCCTGTGCTGAGATACAGGCTGCTCCAACCTGCTGTAAAATGCTTGATTTCGAGAGTGAGCGAAACTAATGAAAACATTGTTGGGGTAAAACCTAAAGGGAAAGACCTAGCACCAAATCCAATTTGCCATCTGATCTAACTTCTGGAGGCAGTCAAAATGATCCTTAGAATTCTTCCCTACCTTATTCCTGTGCTGAGATACAGGCTGCTCCAACCTGCTGTAAAATGCTTGATTTCGAGAGTGAGCGAAACTAATGAAAACATTGCTGGGGTAAAACCTAAAGGGAAAGACCTAGCACCAAATCCAATTTGCCATCTGATCTAACTTCTGGAGGCAGTCAAAATGATCCTTAGAATTCTTCCCTACCTTATTCCTGTGCTGAGATACAGGCTGCTCCAACCTGCTGTAAAATGCTTGATTTCGAGAGTGAGCGAAACTAATGAAAACATTGTTGGGGGTAAAACCTAAAGGGAAAGACCTAGCACCAAATCCAATTTGCCATCTGATCTAACTTCTGGAGGCAGTCAAAATGATCCTTAGAATTCTTCCCTACCTTATTCCTGTGCTGAGATACAGGCTGCTCCAACCTGCTGTAAAATGCTTGATTTCGAGAGTGAGCGAAACTAATGAAAACATTGTTGGGGTAAAACCTAAAGGGAAAGACCTAGCACCAAATCCAATTTGCCATCTGATCTAACTTCTGGAGGCAGTCAAAATGATCCTTAGAATTCTTCCCTACCTTATTCCTGTGCTGAGATACAGGCTGCTCCAACCTGCTGTAAAAATGCTTGATTTCGAGAGTGAGCGAAACTAATGAAAACATTGTTGGGGTAAAACCTAAAGGGAAAGACCTAGCACCAAATCCAATTTGCCATCTGATCTAACTTCTGGAGGCAGTCAAAATGAGCCTTAGAATTCTTCCCTACCTTATTCCTGTGCTGAGATACAGGCTGCTCCAACCTGCTGTAAAATGCTTGATTTCGAGAGTGAGCGAAACTAATGAAAACATTGTTGGGGTAAAACCTAAAGGGGAAAGACCCTAGCACCAAATCCAATTTGCCATCTGATCTAACTTCTGGAGGCAGTCAAAATGAGCCTTAGAATTCTTCCCTACCTTATTCCTGTGCTGAGATACAGGCTGCTCCAACCTGCTGTAAAATGCTTGATTTCGAGAGTGAGCGAAACTAATGAAAACATTGTTGGGGTAAAACCTAAAGGGAAAGACCTAGCACCAAATCCAATTTGCCATCTGATCTAACTTCTGGAGGCAGTCAAAATGAGCCTTAGAATTCTTCCCTACCTTATTCCTGTGCTGAGATACAGGCTGCTCCAACCTGCTGTAAAATGCTTGATTTCGAGAGTGAGCGAAACTAATGAAAACATTGTTGGGGTAAAACCTAAAGGGGAAAGACCTAGCACCAAATCCAATTTGCCATCTGATCTAACTTCTGGAGGCAGTCAAAATGAGCCTTAGAATTCTTCCCCTACCTTATTCCTGTGCTGAGATACAGGCTGCTCCAACCTGCTGTAAAATGCTTGATTTCGAGAGTGAGCGAAACTAATGAAAACATTGTTGGGGTAAAACCCTAAAGGGAAAGACCTAGCACCAAATCCAATTTGCCATCTGATCTAACTTCTGGAGGCAGTCAAAATGAGCCTTAGAATTCTTCCCTACCTTATTCCTGTGCTGAGATACAGGCTGCTCCAACCTGCTGTAAAAATGCTTGATTTCGAGAGTGAGCGAAACTAATGAAAACATTGTTGGGGTAAAACCTAAAGGGAAAGACCTAGCACCAAATCCAATTTGCCATCTGATCTAACTTCTGGAGGCAGTCAAAATGAGCCTTAGAAATTCTTCCCTACCTTATTCCTGTGCTGAGATACAGGCTGCTCCAACCTGCTGTAAAATGCTTGATTTCGAGAGTGAGCGAAACTAATGAAAACATTGTTGGGGTAAAACCTAAAGGGAAAGACCTAGCACCAAATCCAATTTGCCATCTGATCTAACTTCTGGAGGCAGTCAAAATGAGCATTTGAATTCTTCCCTACCTTATTCCTGTGCTGAGATACAGGCTGCTCCAACCTGCTGTAAAATGCTTGATTTCGAGAGTGAGCGAAACTAATGAAAACATTGTTGGGGTAAAACCTAAAGGGAAAGACCTAGCACCAAATCCAATTTGCCATCTGATCTAACTTCTGGAGGCAGTCAAAATGATCCTTAGAATTCTTCCCTACCTTATTCCTGTGCTGAGATACAGGCTGCTCCAACCTGCTGTAAAATGCTTGATTTCGAGAGTGAGCGAAACTAATGAAAACATTGTTGGGGTAAAACCTAAAGGGAAAGACCTAGCACCAAATCCAATTTGCCATCTGATCTAACTTCTGGAGGCAGTCAAAATGATCCTTAGAATTCTTCCCTACCTTATTCCTGTGCTGAGATACAGGCTGCTCCAACCTGCTGTAAAATGCTTGATTTCGAGAGTGAGCGAAACTAATGAAAACATTGTTGGGGTAAAACCTAAAGGGAAAGACCTAGCACCAAATCCAATTTGCCATCTGATCTAACTTCTGGAGGCAGTCAAAATGATCCTTAGAATTCTTCCCTACCTTATTCCTGTGCTGAGATACAGGCTGCTCCAACCTGCTGTAAAATGCTTGATTTCGAGAGTGAGCGAAACTAATGAAAACATTGTTGGGGTAAAACCTAAAGGGAAAGACCTAGCACCAAATCCAATTTGCCATCTGATCTAACTTCTGGAGGCAGTCAAAATGAGCCTTAGAATTCTTCCCTACCTTATTCCTGTGCTGAGATACAGGCTGCTCCAACCAGCTGTAAAATGCTTGATTTCGAGAGTGAGCGAAACTAATGAAAACATTGTTGGGGTAAAACCTAAAGGGAAAGACCTAGCACCAAATCCAATTTGCCATCTGATCTAACTTCTGGAGGCAGTCAAAATGAGCCTTAGAATTCTTCCCTACCTTATTCCTGTGCTGAGATACAGGCTGCTCCAACCTGCTGTAAAATGCTTGATTTCGAGAGTGAGCGAAACTAATGAAAACATTGTTGGGGTAAAACCTAAAGGGAAAGACCTAGCACCAAATCCAATTTGCCATCTGATCTAACTTCTGGAGGCAGTCAAAATGAGCCTTTGAATTCTTCCCTACCTTATTCCTGTGCTGAGATACAGGCTGCTCCAACCTGCTGTAAAATGCTTGATTTCGAGAGTGAGCGAAACTAATGAAAACATTGTTGGGGTAAAACCTAAAGGGAAAGACCTAGCACCAAATCCAATTTGCCATCTGATCTAACTTCTGGAGGCAGT
Source organism: Melanerpes formicivorus (assembly GCF_026170545.1). Taxonomy (NCBI): domain Eukaryota; kingdom Metazoa; phylum Chordata; class Aves; order Piciformes; family Picidae; genus Melanerpes; species Melanerpes formicivorus. Next base: position 34,938 of record NW_027143512.1, on the reverse strand, counting down.
CAAAATGAGCCTTAGAATTCTTCCCTACCTTATTCCTGTGCTGAGATACAGGCTGCTCCAACCTGCTGTAAAATGCTTGATTTCGAGAGTGAGCGAAACTAATGAAAACATTGTTGGGGTAAAACCTAAAGGGAAAGACCTAGCACCAAATCCAATTTGCCATCTGATCTAACTTCTGGAGGCAGTCAAAATGATCCTTAGAATTCTTCCCTACCTTATTCCTGTGCTGAGATACAGGCTGCTCCAACCTGCTGTAAAATGCTTGATTTCGAGAGTGAGCGAAACTAATGAAAACATTGTTGGGGTAAAACCTAAAGGGAAAGACCTAGCACCAAATCCAATTTGCCATCTGATCTAACTTCTGGAGTCAGTCAAAATGAGCCTTAGAATTCTTCCCTACCTTATTCCTGTGCTGAGATACAGGCTGCTCCAACCTGCTGTAAAATGCTTGATTTCGAGAGTGAGCGAAACTAATGAAAACATTGTTGGGGTAAAACCTAAAGGGAAAGACCTAGCACCAAATCCAATTTGCCATCTGATCTAACTTCTGGAGGCAGTCAAAATGAGCCTTAGAATTCTTCCCTACCTTATTCCTGTGCTGAGATACAGGCTGCTCCAACCTGCTGTAAAATGCTTGATTTCGAGAGTGAGCGAAACTAATGAAAACATTGTTGGGGTAAAACCTAAAGGGAAAGACCTAGCACCAAATCCAATTTGCCATCTGATCTAACTTCTGGAGGCAGTCAAAATGAGCATTTGAATTCTTCCCTACCTTATTCCTGTGCTGAGATACAGGCTGCTCCAACCTGCTGTAAAATGCTTGATTTCGAGAGTGAGCGAAACTAATGAAAACATTGTTGGGGTAAAACCTAAAGGGAAAGACCTAGCACCAAATCCAATTTGCCATCTGATCTAACTTCTGGAGGCAGTCAAAATGAGCCTTAGAATTCTTCCCTACCTTATTCCTGTGCTGAGATACAGGCTGCTCCAACCTGCTGTAAAATGCTTGATTTCGAGAGTGAGCGAAACTAATGAAAACATTGTTGGGGTAAAACCTAAAGGGAAAGACCTAGCACCAAATCCAATTTGCCATCTGATCTAACTTCTGGAGGCAGTCAAAATGAGCCTTAGAATTCTTCCCTACCTTATTCCTGTGCTGAGATACAGGCTGCTCCAACCTGCTGTAAAATGCTTGATTTCGAGAGTGAGCGAAACTAATGAAAACATTGTTGGGGTAAAACCTAAAGGGAAAGACCTAGCACCAAATCCAATTTGCCATCTGATCTAACTTCTGGAGGCAGTCAAAATGAGCCTTAGAATTCTTCCCTACCTTATTCCTGTGCTGAGATACAGGCTGCTCCAACCTGCTGTAAAATGCTTGATTTCGAGAGTGAGCGAAACTAATGAAAACATTGTTGGGGTAAAACCTAAAGGGAAAGACCTAGCACCAAATCCAATTTGCCATCTGATCTAACTTCTGGAGGCAGTCAAAATGAGCCTTAGAATTCTTCCCTACCTTATTCCTGTGCTGAGATACAGGCTGCTCCAACCTGCTGTAAAATGCTTGATTTCGAGAGTGAGCGAAACTAATGAAAACATTGTTGGGGTAAAACCTAAAGGGAAAGACCTAGCACCAAATCCAATTTGCCATCTGATCTAACTTCTGGAGGCAGTCAAAATGAGCCTTAGAATTCTTCCCTACCTTATTCCTGTGCTGAGATACAGGCTGCTCCAACCTGCTGTAAAATGCTTGATTTCGAGAGTGAGCGAAACTAATGAAAACATTGTTGGGGTAAAACCTAAAGGGAAAGACCTAGCACCAAATCCAATTTGCCATCTGATCTAACTTCTGGAGGCAGTCAAAATGATCCTTAGAATTCTTCCCTACCTTATTCCTGTGCTGAGATACAGGCTGCTCCAACCTGCTGTAAAATGCTTGATTTCGAGAGTGAGCGAAACTAATGAAAACATTGTTGGGGTAAAACCTAAAGGGAAAGACCTAGCACCAAATCCAATTTGCCATCTGATCTAACTTCTGGAGGCAGTCAAAATGATCCTTAGAATTCTTCCCTACCTTATTCCTGTGCTGAGATACAGGCTGCTCCAACCTGCTGTAAAATGCTTGATTTCGAGAGTGAGCGAAACTAATGAAAACATTGTTGGGGTAAAACCTAAAGGGAAAGACCTAGCACCAAATCCAATTTGCCATCTGATCTAACTTCTGGAGGCAGTCAAAATGAGCCTTAGAATTCTTCCCTACCTTATTCCTGTGCTGAGATACAGGCTGCTCCAACCTGCTGTAAAATGCTTGATTTCGAGAGTGAGCGAAACTAATGAAAACATTGTTGGGGTAAAACCTAAAGGGAAAGACCTAGCACCAAATCCAATTTGCCATCTGATCTAACTTCTGGAGGCAGTCAAAATGAGCCTTAGAATTCTTCCCTACCTTATTCCTGTGCTGAGATACAGGCTGCTCCAACCTGCTGTAAAATGCTTGATTTCGAGAGTGTGCAAAACTAATGAAAACATTGTTGGGGTAAAACCTAAAGGGAAAGACCTAGCACCAAATCCAATTTGCCATCTGATCTAACTTCTGGAGGCAGTCAAAATGAGCCTTAGAATTCTTCCCTACCTTATTCCTGTGCTGAGATACAGGCTGCTCCAACCTGCTGTAAAATGCTTGATTTCGAGAGTGAGCGAAACTAATGAAAACATTGTTGGGGTAAAACCTAAAGGGAAAGACCTAGCACCAAATCCAATTTGCCATCTGATCTAACTTCTGGAGGCAGTCAAAATGATCCTTAGAATTCTTCCCTACCTTATTCCTGTGCTGAGATACAGGCTGCTCCAACCTGCTGTAAAATGCTTGATTTCGAGAGTGAGCGAAACTAATGAAAACATTGTTGGGGTAAAACCTAAAGGGAAAGACCTAGCACCAAATCCAATTTGCCATCTGATCTAACTTCTGGAGGCAGTCAAAATGAGCCTTAGAATTCTTCCCTACCTTATTCCTGTGCTGAGATACAGGCTGCTCCAACCTGCTGTAAAATGCTTGATTTCGAGAGTGAGCGAAACTAATGAAAACATTGTTGGGGTAAAACCTAAAGGGAAAGACCTAGCACCAAATCCAATTTGCCATCTGATCTAACTTCTGGAGGCAGTCAAAATGAGCCTTAGAATTCTTCCCTACCTTATTCCTGTGCTGAGACACAGGCTGCTCCAACCTGCTGTAAAATGCTTGATTTCGAGAGTGAGCGAAACTAATGAAAACATTGTTGGGGTAAAACCTAAAGGGAAAGACCTAGCACCAAATCCAATTTGCCATCTGATCTAACTTCTGGAGGCAGTCAAAATGAGCCTTAGAATTCTTCCCTACCTTATTCCTGTGCTGAGATACAGGCTGCTCCAACCTGCTGTAAAATGCTTGATTTCGAGAGTGTGCAAAACTAATGAAAACATTGTTGGGGTAAAACCTAAAGGGAAAGACCTAGCACCAAATCCAATTTGCCATCTGATCTAACTTCTGGAGGCAGTCAAAATGAGCCTTAGAATTCTTCCCTACCTTATTCCTGTGCTGAGATACAGGCTGCTCCAACCTGCTGTAAAATGCTTGATTTCGAGAGTGAGCGAAACTAATGAAAACATTGTTGGGGTAAAACCTAAAGGGAAAGACCTAGCACCAAATCCAATTTGCCATCTGATCTAACTTCTAGAGGCAGTCAAAATGAGCCTTAGAATTCTTCCCTACCTTATTCCTGTGCTGAGATACAGGCTGCTCCAACCTGCTGTAAAATGCTTGATTTCGAGAGTGAGCGAAACTAATGAAAACATTGTTGGGGTAAAACCTAAAGGGAAAGACCTAGCACCAAATCCAATTTGCCATCTGATCTAACTTCTGGAGGCAGTCAAAATGAGCATTTGAATTCTTCCCTACCTTATTCCTGTGCTGAGATACAGGCTGCTCCAACCTGCTGTAAAATGCTTGATTTCGAGAGTGAGCGAAACTAATGAAAACATTGTTGGGGTAAAACCTAAAGGGAAAGACCTAGCACCAAATCCAATTTGCCATCTGATCTAACTTCTGGAGGCAGTCAAAATGATCCTTAGAATTCTTCCCTACCTTATTCCTGTGCTGAGATACAGGCTGCTCCAACCTGCTGTAAAATGCTTGATTTCGAGAGTGAGCGAAACTAATGAAAACATTGTTGGGGTAAAACCTAAAGGGAAAGACCTAGCACCAAATCCAATTTGCCATCTGATCTAACTTCTGGAGGCAGTCAAAATGAGCCTTAGAATTCTTCCCTACCTTATTCCTGTGCTGAGATACAGGCTGCTCCAACCTGCTGTAAAATGCTTGATTTCGAGAGTGAGCGAAACTAATGAAAACATTGTTGGGGTAAAACCTAAAGGGAAAGACCTAGCACCAAATCCAATTTGCCATCTGATCTAACTTCTGGAGGCAGTCAAAATGAGCCTTAGAATTCTTCCCTACCTTATTCCTGTGCTGAGATACAGGCTGCTCCAACCTGCTGTAAAATGCTTGATTTCGAGAGTGAGCGAAACTAATGAAAACATTGTTGGGGTAAAACCTAAAGGGAAAGACCTAGCACCAAATCCAATTTGCCATCTGATCTAACTTCTGGAGGCAGTCAAAATGAGCCTTTGAATTCTTCCCTACCTTATTCCTGTGCTGAGATACAGGCTGCTCCAACCTGCTGTAAAATGCTTGATTTCGAGAGTGAGCGAAACTAATGAAAACATTGTTGGGGTAAAACCTAAAGGGAAAGACCTAGCACCAAATCCAATTTGCCATCTGATCTAACTTCTGGAGGCAGTCAAAATGAGCCTTAGAATTCTTCCCTACCTTATTCCTGTGCTGAGATACAGGCTGCTCCAACCTGCTGTAAAATGCTTGATTTCGAGAGTGAGCGAAACTAATGAAAACATTGTTGGGGTAAAACCTAAAGGGAAAGACCTAGCACCAAATCCAATTTGCCATCTGATCTAACTTCTGGAGGCAGTCAAAATGATCCTTAGAATTCTTCCCTACCTTATTCCTGTGCTGAGATACAGGCTGCTCCAACCTGCTGTAAAATGCTTGATTTCGAGAGTGAGCGAAACTAATGAAAACATTGTTGGGGTAAAACCTAAAGGGAAAGACCTAGCACCAAATCCAATTTGCCATCTGATCTAACTTCTGGAGGCAGTCAAAATGATCCTTAGAATTCTTCCCTACCTTATTCCTGTGCTGAGATACAGGCTGCTCCAACCTGCTGTAAAATGCTTGATTTCGAGAGTGAGCGAAACTAATGAAAACATTGTTGGGGTAAAACCTAAAGGGAAAGACCTAGCACCAAATCCAATTTGCCATCTGATCTAACTTCTGGAGGCAGTCAAAATGAGCCTTAGAATTCTTCCCTACCTTATTCCTGTGCTGAGATACAGGCTGCTCCAACCTGCTGTAAAATGCTTGATTTCGAGAGTGAGCGAAACTAATGAAAACATTGTTGGGGTAAAACCTAAAGGGAAAGACCTAGCACCAAATCCAATTTGCCATCTGATCTAACTTCTGGAGGCAGTCAAAATGAGCCTTAGAATTCTTCCCTACCTTATTCCTGTGCTGAGATACAGGCTGCTCCAACCTGCTGTAAAATGCTTGATTTCGAGAGTGAGCGAAACTAATGAAAACATTGTTGGGGTAAAACCTAAAGGGAAAGACCTAGCACCAAATCCAATTTGCCATCTGATCTAACTTCTGGAGGCAGTCAAAATGATCCTTAGAATTCTTCCCTACCTTATTCCTGTGCTGAGATACAGGCTGCTCCAACCTGCTGTAAAATGCTTGATTTCGAGAGTGTGCAAAACTAATGAAAACATTGTTGGGGTAAAACCTAAAGGGAAAGACCTAGCACCAAATCCAATTTGCCATCTGATCTAACTTCTGGAGGCAGTCAAAATGAGCCTTAGAATTCTTCCCTACCTTATTCCTGTGCTGAGATACAGGCTGCTCCAACCTGCTGTAAAATGCTTGATTTCGAGAGTGAGCGAAACTAATGAAAACATTGTTGGGGTAAAACCTAAAGGGAAAGACCTAGCACCAAATCCAATTTGCCATCTGATCTAACTTCTGGAGGCAGTCAAAATGATCCTTAGAATTCTTCCCTACCTTATTCCTGTGCTGAGATACAGGCTGCTCCAACCTGCTGTAAAATGCTTGATTTCGAGAGTGAGCGAAACTAATGAAAACATTGTTGGGGTAAAACCTAAAGGGAAAGACCTAGCACCAAATCCAATTTGCCATCTGATCTAACTTCTGGAGGCAGTCAAAATGAGCCTTAGAATTCTTCCCTACCTTATTCCTGTGCTGAGATACAGGCTGCTCCAACCTGCTGTAAAATGCTTGATTTCGAGAGTGAGCGAAACTAATGAAAACATTGTTGGGGTAAAACCTAAAGGGAAAGACCTAGCACCAAATCCAATTTGCCATCTGATCTAACTTCTGGAGGCAGTCAAAATGAGCCTTAGAATTCTTCCCTACCTTATTCCTGTGCTGAGATACAGGCTGCTCCAACCTGCTGTAAAATGCTTGATTTCGAGAGTGAGCGAAACTAATGAAAACATTGTTGGGGTAAAACCTAAAGGGAAAGACCTAGCACCAAATCCAATTTGCCATCTGATCTAACTTCTGGAGGCAGTCAAAATGATCCTTAGAATTCTTCCCTACCTTATTCCTGTGCTGAGATACAGGCTGCTCCAACCTGCTGTAAAATGCTTGATTTCGAGAGTGAGCGAAACTAATGAAAACATTGTTGGGGTAAAACCTAAAGGGAAAGACCTAGCACCAAATCCAATTTGCCATCTGATCTAACTTCTGGAGGCAGTCAAAATGAGCCTTAGAATTCTTCCCTACCTTATTCCTGTGCTGAGATACAGGCTGCTCCAACCTGCTGTAAAATGCTTGATTTCGAGAGTGAGCGAAACTAATGAAAACATTGTTGGGGGTAAAACCTAAAGGGAAAGACCTAGCACCAAATCCAATTTGCCATCTGATCTAACTTCTAGAGGCAGTCAAAATGAGCCTTAGAATTCTTCCCTACCTTATTCCTGTGCTGAGATACAGGCTGCTCCAACCTGCTGTAAAATGCTTGATTTCGAGAGTGAGCGAAACTAATGAAAACATTGTTGGGGTAAAACCTAAAGGGAAAGACCTAGCACCAAATCCAATTTGCCATCTGATCTAACTTCTGGAGGCAGTCAAAATGATCCTTAGAATTCTTCCCTACCTTATTCCTGTGCTGAGATACAGGCTGCTCCAACCTGCTGTAAAATGCTTGATTTCGAGAGTGAGCGAAACTAATGAAAACATTGTTGGGGTAAAACCTAAAGGGAAAGACCTAGCACCAAATCCAATTTGCCATCTGATCTAACATCTGGAGGCAGTCAAAATGAGCCTTAGAATTCTTCCCTACCTTATTCCTGTGCTGAGATACAGGCTGCTCCAACCTGCTGTAAAATGCTTGATTTCGAGAGTGAGCGAAACTAATGAAAACATTGTTGGGGTAAAACCTAAAGGGAAAGACCTAGCACCAAATCCAATTTGCCATCTGATCTAACTTCTGGAGGCAGTCAAAATGAGCCTTAGAATTCTTCCCTACCTTATTCCTGTGCTGAGATACAGGCTGCTCCAACCTGCTGTAAAATGCTTGATTTCGAGAGTGAGCGAAACTAATGAAAACATTGTTGGGGTAAAACCTAAAGGGAAAGACCTAGCACCAAATCCAATTTGCCATCTGATCTAACTTCTGGAGGCAGTCAAAATGAGCCTTAGAATTCTTCCCTACCTTATTCCTGTGCTGAGATACAGGCTGCTCCAACCTGCTGTAAAATGCTTGATTTCGAGAGTGAGCGAAACTAATGAAAACATTGTTGGGGGTAAAACCTAAAGGGAAAGACCTAGCACCAAATCCAATTTGCCATCTGATCTAACTTCTGGAGGCAGTCAAAATGAGCCTTAGAATTCTTCCCTACCTTATTCCTGTGCTGAGATACAGGCTGCTCCAACCTGCTGTAAAATGCTTGATTTCGAGAGTGAGCGAAACTAATGAAAACATTGTTGGGGTAAAACCTAAAGGGAAAGACCTAGCACCAAATCCAATTTGCCATCTGATCTAACTTCTGGAGGCAGTCAAAATGAGCCTTAGAATTCTTCCCTACCTTATTCCTGTGCTGAGATACAGGCTGCTCCAACCTGCTGTAAAATGCTTGATTTCGAGAGTGAGCGAAACTAATGAAAACATTGTTGGGGTAAAACCTAAAGGGAAAGACCTAGCACCAAATCCAATTTGCCATCTGATCTAACTTCTGGAGGCAGTCAAAATGATCCTTAGAATTCTTCCCTACCTTATTCCTGTGCTGAGATACAGGCTGCTCCAACCTGCTGTAAAATGCTTGATTTCGAGAGTGAGCGAAACTAATGAAAACATTGTTGGGGTAAAACCTAAAGGGAAAGACCTAGCACCAAATCCAATTTGCCATCTGATCTAACTTCTGGAGGCAGTCAAAATGAGCCTTAGAATTCTTCCCTACCTTATTCCTGTGCTGAGATACAGGCTGCTCCAACCTGCTGTAAAATGCTTGATTTCGAGAGTGAGCGAAACTAATGAAAACATTGTTGGGGTAAAACCTAAAGGGAAAGACCTAGCACCAAATCCAATTTGCCATCTGATCTAACTTCTGGAGGCAGTCAAAATGAGCCTTAGAATTCTTCCTACCTTATTCCTGTGCTGAGATACAGGCTGCTCCAACCTGCTGTAAAATGCTTGATTTCGAGAGTGAGCGAAACTAATGAAAACATTGTTGGGGTAAAACCTAAAGGGAAAGACCTAGCACCAAATCCAATTTGCCATCTGATCTAACTTCTGGAGGCAGTCAAAATGATCCTTAGAATTCTTCCCTACCTTATTCCTGTGCTGAGATACAGGCTGCTCCAACCTGCTGTAAAATGCTTGATTTCGAGAGTGAGCGAAACTAATGAAAACATTGTTGGGGTAAAACCTAAAGGGAAAGACCTAGCACCAAATCCAATTTGCCATCTGATCTAACTTCTGGAGGCAGTCAAAATGAGCCTTAGAATTCTTCCCTACCTTATTCCTGTGCTGAGATACAGGCTGCTCCAACCTGCTGTAAAATGCTTGATTTCGAGAGTGAGCGAAACTAATGAAAACATTGTTGGGGTAAAACCTAAAGGGAAAGACCTAGCACCAAATCCAATTTGCCATCTGATCTAACTTCTAGAGGCAGTCAAAATGAGCCTTAGAATTCTTCCCTACCTTATTCCTGTGCTGAGATACAGGCTGCTCCAACCTGCTGTAAAATGCTTGATTTCGAGAGTGAGCGAAACTAATGAAAACATTGTTGGGGTAAAACCTAAAGGGAAAGACCTAGCACCAAATCCAATTTGCCATCTGATCTAACTTCTGGAGGCAGTCAAAATGATCCTTAGAATTCTTCCCTACCTTATTCCTGTGCTGAGATACAGGCTGCTCCAACCTGCTGTAAAATGCTTGATTTCGAGAGTGAGCGAAACTAATGAAAACATTGTTGGGGTAAAACCTAAAGGGAAAGACCTAGCACCAAATCCAATTTGCCATCTGATCTAACATCTGGAGGCAGTCAAAATGAGCCTTAGAATTCTTCCCTACCTTATTCCTGTGCTGAGATACAGGCTGCTCCAACCTGCTGTAAAATGCTTGATTTCGAGAGTGAGCGAAACTAATGAAAACATTGTTGGGGTAAAACCTAAAGGGAAAGACCTAGCACCAAATCCAATTTGCCATCTGATCTAACTTCTGGAGGCAGTCAAAATGAGCCTTAGAATTCTTCCCTACCTTATTCCTGTGCTGAGATACAGGCTGCTCCAACCTGCTGTAAAATGCTTGATTTCGAGAGTGAGCGAAACTAATGAAAACATTGTTGGGGTAAAACCTAAAGGGAAAGACCTAGCACCAAATCCAATTTGCCATCTGATCTAACTTCTGGAGGCAGTCAAAATGAGCCTTAGAATTCTTCCCTACCTTATTCCTGTGCTGAGATACAGGCTGCTCCAACCTGCTGTAAAATGCTTGATTTCGAGAGTGAGCGAAACTAATGAAAACATTGTTGGGGTAAAACCTAAAGGGAAAGACCTAGCACCAAATCCAATTTGCCATCTGATCTAACTTCTGGAGGCAGTCAAAATGAGCCTTAGAATTCTTCCCTACCTTATTCCTGTGCTGAGATACAGGCTGCTCCAACCTGCTGTAAAATGCTTGATTTCGAGAGTGAGCGAAACTAATGAAAACATTGTTGGGGTAAAACCTAAAGGGAAAGACCTAGCACCAAATCCAATTTGCCATCTGATCTAACTTCTGGAGGCAGTCAAAATGAGCCTTAGAATTCTTCCCTACCTTATTCCTGTGCTGAGATACAGGCTGCTCCAACCTGCTGTAAAATGCTTGATTTCGAGAGTGAGCGAAACTAATGAAAACATTGTTGGGGTAAAACCTAAAGGGAAAGACCTAGCACCAAATCCAATTTGCCATCTGATCTAACTTCTGGAGGCAGTCAAAATGAGCCTTAGAATTCTTCCCTACCTTATTCCTGTGCTGAGATACAGGCTGCTCCAACCTGCTGTAAAATGCTTGATTTCGAGAGTGAGCGAAACTAATGAAAACATTGTTGGGGTAAAACCTAAAGGGAAAGACCTAGCACCAAATCCAATTTGCCATCTGATCTAACTTCTGGAGGCAGTCAAAATGAGCCTTTGAATTCTTCCCTACCTTATTCCTGTGCTGAGATACAGGCTGCTCCAACCTGCTGTAAAATGCTTGATTTCGAGAGTGAGCGAAACTAATGAAAACATTGTTGGGGTAAAACCTAAAGGGAAAGACCTAGCACCAAATCCAATTTGCCATCTGATCTAACTTCTGGAGGCAGTCAAAATGATCCTTAGAATTCTTCCCTACCTTATTCCTGTGCTGAGATACAGGCTGCTCCAACCTGCTGTAAAATGCTTGATTTCGAGAGTGAGCGAAACTAATGAAAACATTGTTGGGGTAAAACCTAAAGGGAAAGACCTAGCACCAAATCCAATTTGCCATCTGATCTAACTTCTGGAGGCAGTCAAAATGAGCCTTAGAATTCTTCCCTACCTTATTCCTGTGCTGAGATACAGGCTGCTCCAACCTGCTGTAAAATGCTTGATTTCGAGAGTGAGCGAAACTAATGAAAACATTGTTGGGGTAAAACCTAAAGGGAAAGACCTAGCACCAAATCCAATTTGCCATCTGATCTAACTTCTGGAGGCAGTCAAAATGATCCTTAGAATTCTTCCCTACCTTATTCCTGTGCTGAGATACAGACTGCTCCAACCTGCTGTAAAATGCTTGATTTCGAGAGTGAGCGAAACTAATGAAAACATTGTTGGGGTAAAACCTAAAGGGAAAGACCTAGCACCAAATCCAATTTGCCATCTGATCTAACTTCTGGAGGCAGTCAAAATGAGCCTTAGAATTCTTCCCTACCTTATTCCTGTGCTGAGATATACAGGCTGCTCCAACCTGCTGTAAAATGCTTGATTTCGAGAGTGAGCGAAACTAATGAAAACATTGTTGGGGTAAAACCTAAAGGGAAAGACCTAGCACCAAATCCAATTTGCCATCTGATCTAACTTCTGGAGGCAGTCAAAATGAGCCTTAGAATTCTTCCCTACCTTATTCCTGTGCTGAGAAACAGGCTGCTCCAACCTGCTGTAAAATGCTTGATTTCGAGAGTGAGCGAAACTAATGAAAACATTGTTGGGGTAAAACCTAAAGGGAAAGACCTAGCACCAAATCCAATTTTGCCATCTGATCTAACTTCTGGAGGCAGTCAAAATGATCCTTAGAATTCTTCCCTACCTTATTCCTGTGCTGAGTTACAGGCTGCTCCAACCTGCTGTAAAATGCTTGATTTCGAGAGTGAGCGAAACTAATGAAAACATTGTTGGGGTAAAACCTAAAGGGAAAGACCTAGCACCAAATCCAATTTGCCATCTGATCTAACTTCTGGAGGCAGTCAAAATGAGCCTTAGAATTCTTCCTACCTTATTCCTGTGCTGAGATACAGGCTGCTCCAACCAGCTGTAAAATGCTTGATTTCGAGAGTGAGCGAAACTAATGAAAACATTGTTGGGGTAAAACCTAAAGGGAAAGACCTAGCACCAAATCCAATTTGCCATCTGATCTAACTTCTGGAGGCAGTCAAAATGAGCCTTTGAATTCTTCCCTACCTTATTCCTGTGCTGAGATACAGGCTGCTCCAACCTGCTGTAAAATGCTTGATTTCGAGAGTGAGCGAAACTAATGAAAACATTGTTGGGGTAAAACTAAAGGGAAAGACCTAGCACCAAATCCAATTTGCCATCTGATCTAACTTCTGGAGGCAGTCAAAATGAGCCTTTGAATTCTTCCCTACCTTATTCCTGTGCTGAGATACAGGCTGCTCCAACCTGCTGTAAAATGCTTGATTTCGAGAGTGAGCGAAACTAATGAAAACATTGTTGGGGTAAAACCTAAAGGGAAAGACCTAGCACCAAATCAATTTGCCATCTGATCTAACTTCTGGAGGCAGTCAAAATGAGCCTTAGAATTCTTCCCTACCTTATTCCTGTGCTGAGATACAGGCTGCTCCAACCTGCTGTAAAATGCTTGATTTCGAGAGTGAGCGAAACTAATGAAAACATTGTTGGGGTAAAACCTAAAGGGAAAGACCTAGCACCAAATCCAATTTGCCATCTGATCTAACTTCTGGAGGCAGTCAAAATGATCCTTAGAATTCTTCCCTACCTTATTCCTGTGCTGAGATACAGACTGCTCCAACCTGCTGTAAAATGCTTGATTTCGAGAGTGAGCGAAACTAATGAAAACATTGTTGGGGTAAAACCTAAAGGGAAAGACCTAGCACCAAATCCAATTTGCCATCTGATCTAACTTCTGGAGGCAGTCAAAATGAGCCTTAGAATTCTTCCCTACCTTATTCCTGTGCTGAGATACAGGCTGCTCCAACCTGCTGTAAAATGCTTGATTTCGAGAGTGAGCGAAACTAATGAAAACATTGTTGGGGTAAAACCTAAAGGGAAAGACCTAGCACCAAATCCAATTTGCCATCTGATCTAACTTCTGGAGGCAGTCAAAATGAGCCTTAGAATTCTTCCCTACCTTATTCCTGTGCTGAGATACAGGCTGCTCCAACCTGCTGTAAAATGCTTGATTTCGAGAGTGAGCGAAACTAATGAAAACATTGTTGGGGTAAAACCTAAAGGGAAAGACCTAGCACCAAATCCAATTTGCCATCTGATCTAACTTCTGGAGGCAGTCAAAATGATCCTTAGAATTCTTCCCTACCTTATTCCTGTGCTGAGTTACAGGCTGCTCCAACCTGCTGTAAAATGCTTGATTTCGAGAGTGAGCGAAACTAATGAAAACATTGTTGGGGTAAAACCTAAAGGGAAAGACCTAGCACCAAATCCAATTTGCCATCTGATCTAACTTCTGGAGGCAGTCAAAATGAGCCTTAGAATTCTTCCCTACCTTATTCCTGTGCTGAGATACAGGCTGCTCCAACCTGCTGTAAAATGCTTGATTTCGAGAGTGAGCGAAACTAATGAAAACATTGTTGGGGTAAAACCTAAAGGGAAAGACCTAGCACCAAATCCAATTTGCCATCTGATCTAACTTCTGGAGGCAGTCAAAATGATCCTTAGAATTCTTCCCTACCTTATTCCTGTGCTGAGATACAGGCTGCTCCAACCTGCTGTAAAATGCTTGATTTCGAGAGTGAGCGAAACTAATGAAAACATTGTTGGGGTAAAACCTAAAGGGAAAGACCTAGCACCAAATCCAATTTGCCATCTGATCTAACTTCTGGAGGCAGTCAAAATGATCCTTAGAATTCTTCCCTACCTTATTCCTGTGCTGAGATACAGGCTGCTCCAACCTGCTGTAAAATGCTTGATTTCGAGAGTGAGCGAAACTAATGAAAACATTGTTGGGGTAAAACCTAAAGGGAAAGACCTAGCACCAAATCCAATTTGCCATCTGATCTAACTTCTGGAGGCAGTCAAAATGATCCTTAGAATTCTTCCCTACCTTATTCCTGTGCTGAGATACAGGCTGCTCCAACCTGCTGTAAAATGCTTGATTTCGAGAGTGAGCGAAACTAATGAAAACATTGTTGGGGTAAAACCTAAAGGGAAAGACCTAGCACCAAATCCAATTTGCCATCTGATCTAACTTCTGGAGGCAGTCAAAATGATCCTTAGAATTCTTCCCTACCTTATTCCTGTGCTGAGATACAGGCTGCTCCAACCTGCTGTAAAATGCTTGATTTCGAGAGTGAGCGAAACTAATGAAAACATTGTTGGGGTAAAACCTAAAGGGAAAGACCTAGCACCAAATCCAATTTGCCATCTGATCTAACTTCTGGAGGCAGTCAAAATGAGCCTTAGAATTCTTCCCTACCTTATTCCTGTGCTGAGATACAGGCTGCTCCAACCTGCTGTAAAATGCTTGATTTCGAGAGTGAGCGAAACTAATGAAAACATTGTTGGGGTAAAACCTAAAGGGAAAGACCTAGCACCAAATCCAATTTGCCATCTGATCTAACTTCTGGAGGCAGTCAAAATGAGCCTTAGAATTCTTCCCTACCTTATTCCTGTGCTGAGATACAGGCTGCTCCAACCTGCTGTAAAATGCTTGATTTCGAGAGTGAGCGAAACTAATGAAAACATTGTTGGGGTAAAACCTAAAGGGAAAGACCTAGCACCAAATCCAATTTGCCATCTGATCTAACTTCTGGAGGCAGTCAAAATGATCCTTAGAATTCTTCCCTACCTTATTCCTGTGCTGAGATACAGGCTGCTCCAACCTGCTGTAAAATGCTTGATTTCGAGAGTGAGCGAAACTAATGAAAACATTGTTGGGGTAAAACCTAAAGGGAAAGACCTAGCACCAAATCCAATTTGCCATCTGATCTAACTTCTGGAGGCAGTCAAAATGAGCCTTAGAATTCTTCCCTACCTTATTCCTGTGCTGAGATACAGGCTGCTCCAACCTGCTGTAAAATGCTTGATTTCGAGAGTGAGCGAAACTAATGAAAACATTGTTGGGGTAAAACCTAAAGGGAAAGACCTAGCACCAAATCCAATTTGCCATCTGATCTAACTTCTGGAGGCAGTCAAAATGATCCTTAGAATTCTTCCCTACCTTATTCCTGTGCTGAGATACAGGCTGCTCCAACCTGCTGTAAAATGCTTGATTTCGAGAGTGAGCGAAACTAATGAAAACATTGTTGGGGTAAAACCTAAAGGGAAAGACCTAGCACCAAATCCAATTTGCCATCTGATCTAACTTCTGGAGGCAGTCAAAATGAGCCTTAGAATTCTTCCCTACCTTATTCCTGTGCTGAGATACAGGCTGCTCCAACCTGCTGTAAAATGCTTGATTTCGAGAGTGAGCGAAACTAATGAAAACATTGTTGGGGTAAAACCTAAAGGGAAAGACCTAGCACCAAATCCAATTTGCCATCTGATCTAACTTCTGGAGGCAGTCAAAATGAGCCTTAGAATTCTTCCCTACCTTATTCCTGTGCTGAGATACAGGCTGCTCCAACCTGCTGTAAAATGCTTGATTTCGAGAGTGAGCGAAACTAATGAAAACATTGTTGGGGTAAAACCTAAAGGGAAAGACCTAGCACCAAATCCAATTTGCCATCTGATCTAACTTCTGGAGGCAGTCAAAATGATCCTTAGAATTCTTCCCTACCTTATTCCTGTGCTGAGATACAGGCTGCTCCAACCTGCTGTAAAATGCTTGATTTCGAGAGTGTGCAAAACTAATGAAAACATTGTTGGGGTAAAACCTAAAGGGAAAGACCTAGCACCAAATCCAATTTGCCATCTGATCTAACTTCTGGAGGCAGTCAAAATGAGCCTTAGAATTCTTCCCTACCTTATTCCTGTGCTGAGATACAGGCTGCTCCAACCTGCTGTAAAATGCTTGATTTCGAGAGTGAGCGAAACTAATGAAAACATTGTTGGGGTAAAACCTAAAGGGAAAGACCTAGCACCAAATCCAATTTGCCATCTGATCTAACTTCTGGAGGCAGTCAAAATGAGCCTTAGAATTCTTCCCTACCTTATTCCTGTGCTGAGATACAGGCTGCTCCAACCTGCTGTAAAATGCTTGATTTCGAGAGTGAGCGAAACTAATGAAAACATTGTTGGGGTAAAACCTAAAGGGAAAGACCTAGCACCAAATCCAATTTGCCATCTGATCTAACTTCTGGAGGCAGTCAAAATGATCCTTAGAATTCTTCCCTACCTTATTCCTGTGCTGAGATACAGGCTGCTCCAACCTGCTGTAAAATGCTTGATTTCGAGAGTGAGCGAAACTAATGAAAACATTGTTGGGGTAAAACCTAAAGGGAAAGACCTAGCACCAAATCCAATTTGCCATCTGATCTAACTTCTGGAGTCAGTCAAAATGAGCCTTAGAATTCTTCCCTACCTTATTCCTGTGCTGAGATACAGGCTGCTCCAACCTGCTGTAAAATGCTTGATTTCGAGAGTGAGCGAAACTAATGAAAACATTGTTGGGGTAAAACCTAAAGGGAAAGACCTAGCACCAAATCCAATTTGCCATCTGATCTAACTTCTGGAGGCAGTCAAAATGAGCCTTAGAATTCTTCCCTACCTTATTCCTGTGCTGAGATACAGGCTGCTCCAACCTGCTGTAAAATGCTTGATTTCGAGAGTGTGCAAAACTAATGAAAATATTGTTGGGGTAAAACCTAAAGGGAAAGACCTAGCACCAAATCCAATTTGCCATCTGATCTAACTTCTGGAGGCAGTCAAAATGAGCCTTAGAATTCTTCCCTACCTTATTCCTGTGCTGAGATACAGGCTGCTCCAACCTGCTGTAAAATGCTTGATTTCGAGAGTGAGCGAAACTAATGAAAACATTGTTGGGGTAAAACCTAAAGGGAAAGACCTAGCACCAAATCCAATTTGCCATCTGATCTAACTTCTGGAGGCAGTCAAAATGAGCCTTAGAATTCTTCCCTACCTTATTCCTGTGCTGAGATACAGGCTGCTCCAACCTGCTGTAAAATGCTTGATTTCGAGAGTGAGCGAAACTAATGAAAACATTGTTGGGGTAAAACCTAAAGGGAAAGACCTAGCACCAAATCCAATTTGCCATCTGATCTAACTTCTGGAGGCAGTCAAAATGATCCTTAGAATTCTTCCCTACCTTATTCCTGTGCTGAGATACAGGCTGCTCCAACCTGCTGTAAAATGCTTGATTTCGAGAGTGAGCGAAACTAATGAAAACATTGTTGGGGTAAAACCTAAAGGGAAAGACCTAGCACCAAATCCAATTTGCCATCTGATCTAACTTCTGGAGGCAGTCAAAATGATCCTTAGAATTCTTCCCTACCTTATTCCTGTGCTGAGATACAGGCTGCTCCAACCTGCTGTAAAATGCTTGATTTCGAGAGTGAGCGAAACTAATGAAAACATTGTTGGGGTAAAACCTAAAGGGAAAGACCTAGCACCAAATCCAATTTGCCATCTGATCTAACATCTGGAGGCAGTCAAAATGAGCCTTAGAATTCTTCCCTACCTTATTCCTGTGCTGAGATACAGGCTGCTCCAACCTGCTGTAAAATGCTTGATTTCGAGAGTGAGCGAAACTAATGAAAACATTGTTGGGGTAAAACCTAAAGGGAAAGACCTAGAACCAAATCCAATTTGCCATCTGATCTAACTTCTGGAGGCAGTCAAAATGAGCCTTAGAATTCTTCCCTACCTTATTCCTATGCTGAGATACAGGCTGCTCCAACCTGCTGTAAAATGCTTGATTTCGAGAGTGAGCGAAACTAATGAAAACATTGTTGGGGTAAAACCTAAAGGGAAAGACCTAGCACCAAATCCAATTTGCCATCTGATCTAACTTCTGGAGGCAGTCAAAATGAGCCTTAGAATTCTTCCCTACCTTATTCCTGTGCTGAGATACAGGCTGCTCCAACCTGCTGTAAAATGCTTGATTTCGAGAGTGAGCGAAACTAATGAAAACATTGTTGGGGTAAAACCTAAAGGGAAAGACCTAGCACCAAATCCAATTTGCCATCTGATCTAACTTCTGGAGGCAGTCAAAATGAGCCTTAGAATTCTTCCCTACCTTATTCCTGTGCTGAGATACAGGCTGCTCCAACCTGCTGTAAAATGCTTGATTTCGAGAGTGAGCGAAACTAATGAAAACATTGTTGGGGTAAAACCTAAAGGGAAAGACCTAGCACCAAATCCAATTTGCCATCTGATCTAACTTCTGGAGGCAGTCAAAATGAGCCTTAGAATTCTTCCCTACCTTATTCCTGTGCTGAGATACAGGCTGCTCCAACCTGCTGTAAAATGCTTGATTTCGAGAGTGAGCGAAACTAATGAAAACATTGTTGGGGTAAAACCTAAAGGGAAAGACCTAGCACCAAATCCAATTTGCCATCTGATCTAACTTCTGGAGGCAGTCAAAATGATCCTTAGAATTCTTCCCTACCTTATTCCTGTGCTGAGATACAGGCTGCTCCAACCTGCTGTAAAATGCTTGATTTCGAGAGTGAGCGAAACTAATGAAAACATTGTTGGGGTAAAACCTAAAGGGAAAGACCTAGCACCAAATCCAATTTGCCATCTGATCTAACTTCTGGAGGCAGTCAAAATGAGCCTTAGAATTCTTCCCTACCTTATTCCTGTGCTGAGATACAGGCTGCTCCAACCTGCTGTAAAATGCTTGATTTTCGAGAGTGAGCGAAACTAATGAAAACATTGTTGGGGTAAAACCTAAAGGGAAAGACCTAGCACCAAATCCAATTTGCCATCTGATCTAACTTCTGGAGGCAGTCAAAATGATCCTTAGAATTCTTCCCTACCTTATTCCTGTGCTGAGATACAGGCTGCTCCAACCTGCTGTAAAATGCTTGATTTCGAGAGTGAGCGAAACTAATGAAAACATTGTTGGGGTAAAACCTAAAGGGAAAGACCTAGCACCAAATCCAATTTGCCATCTGATCTAACTTCTGGAGGCAGTCAAAATGATCCTTAGAATTCTTCCCTACCTTATTCCTGTGCTGAGATACAGGCTGCTCCAACCTGCTGTAAAATGCTTGATTTCGAGAGTGAGCGAAACTAATGAAAACATTGTTGGGGTAAAACCTAAAGGGAAAGACCTAGCACCAAATCCAATTTGCCATCTGATCTAACTTCTGGAGGCAGTCAAAATGATCCTTAGAATTCTTCCCTACCTTATTCCTGTGCTGAGATACAGGCTGCTCCAACCTGCTGTAAAATGCTTGATTTCGAGAGTGAGCGAAACTAATGAAAACATTGTTAGGGTAAAACTTAAAGGGAAAGACCTAGCACCAAATCCAATTTGCCATCTGATCTAACTTCTGGAGGCAGTCAAAATGATCCTTAGAATTCTTCCCTACCTTATTCCTGTGCTGAGATACAGGCTGCTCCAACCTGCTGTAAAATGCTTGATTTCGAGAGTGAGCGAAACTAATGAAAACATTGTTGGGGTAAAACCTAAAGGGAAAGACCTAGCACCAAATCCAATTTGCCATCTGATCTAACTTCTGGAGGCAGTCAAAATGAGCCTTAGAATTCTTCCCTACCTTATTCCTGTGCTGAGATACAGGCTGCTCCAACCTGCTGTAAAACGCTTGATTTCGAGAGTGAGCGAAACTAATGAAAACATTGTTGGGGTAAAACCTAAAGGGAAAGATTTAGCACCAAATCCAATTTGCCATCTGATCTAACTTCTGGAGGCAGTCAAAATGAGCATTTGAATTCTTCCCTACCTTATTCCTGTGCTGAGATACAGGCTGCTCCAACCTGCTGTAAAATGCTTGATTTCGAGAGTGAGCGAAACTAATGAAAACATTGTTGGGGTAAAACCTAAAGGGAAAGACCTAGCACCAAATCCAATTTGCCATCTGATCTAACTTCTGGAGGCAGTCAAAATGAGCATTTGAATTCTTCCCTACCTTATTCCTGTGCTGAGATACAGGCTGCTCCAACCTGCTGTAAAATGCTTGATTTCGAGAGTGAGCGAAACTAATGAAAACATTGTTGGGGTAAAACCTAAAGGGAAAGACCTAGCACCAAATCCAATTTGCCATCTGATCTAACTTCTGGAGGCAGTCAAAATGATCCTTAGAATTCTTCCCTACCTTATTCCTGTGCTGAGATACAGGCTGCTCCAACCTGCTGTAAAATGCTTGATTTCGAGAGTGAGCGAAACTAATGAAAACATTGTTGGGGTAAAACCTAAAGGGAAAGACCTAGCACCAAATCCAATTTGCCATCTGATCTAACTTCTGGAGGCAGTCAAAATGATCCTTAGAATTCTTCCCTACCTTATTCCTGTGCTGAGATACAGGCTGCTCCAACCTGCTGTAAAATGCTTGATTTCGAGAGTGAGCGAAACTAATGAAAACATTGTTGGGGTAAAACCTAAAGGGAAAGACCTAGCACCAAATCCAATTTGCCATCTGATCTAACTTCTGGAGGCAGTCAAAATGAGCCTTAGAATTCTTCCCTACCTTATTCCTGTGCTGAGATACAGGCTGCTCCAACCTGCTGTAAAATGCTTGATTTCGAGAGTGAGCGAAACTAATGAAAACATTGTTGGGGTAAAACCTAAAGGGAAAGACCTAGCACCAAATCCAATTTGCCATCTGATCTAACTTCTGGAGGCAGTCAAAATGAGCCTTAGAATTCTTCCCTACCTTATTCCTGTGCTGAGATACAGGCTGCTCCAACCTGCTGTAAAATGCTTGATTTCGAGAGTGAGCGAAACTAATGAAAACATTGTTGGGGTAAAACCTAAAGGGAAAGACCTAGCACCAAATCCAATTTGCCATCTGATCTAACTTCTGGAGGCAGTCAAAATGATCCTTAGAATTCTTCCCTACCTTATTCCTGTGCTGAGATACAGGCTGCTCCAACCTGCTGTAAAATGCTTGATTTCGAGAGTGAGCGAAACTAATGAAAACATTGTTGGGGTAAAACCTAAAGGGAAAGACCTAGCACCAAATCCAATTTGCCATCTGATCTAACTACTGGAGGCAGTCAAAATGAGCCTTAGAATTCTTCCCTACCTTATTCCTGTGCTGAGATACAGGCTGCTCCAACCTGCTGTAAAATGCTTGATTTCGAGAGTGAGCGAAACTAATGAAAACATTGTTGGGGTAAAACCTAAAGGGAAAGACCTAGCACCAAATCCAATTTGCCATCTGATCTAACTTCTGGAGGCAGTCAAAATGATCCTTAGAATTCTTCCCTACCTTATTCCTGTGCTGAGATACAGGCTGCTCCAACCTGCTGTAAAATGCTTGATTTCGAGAGTGAGCGAAACTAATGAAAACATTGTTGGGGTAAAACCTAAAGGGAAAGACCTAGCACCAAATCCAATTTGCCATCTGATCTAACTTCTGGAGGCAGTCAAAATGAGCCTTAGAATTCTTCCCTACCTTATTCCTGTGCTGAGATACAGGCTGCTCCAACCTGCTGTAAAATGCTTGATTTCGAGAGTGAGCGAAACTAATGAAAACATTGTTGGGGTAAAACCTAAAGGGAAAGACCTAGCACCAAATCCAATTTGCCATCTGATCTAACTTCTGGAGGCAGTCAAAATGAGCCTTAGAATTCTTCCCTACCTTATTCCTGTGCTGAGATACAGGCTGCTCCAACCTGCTGTAAAATGCTTGATTTCGAGAGTGAGCGAAACTAATGAAAACATTGTTGGGGTAAAACCTAAAGGGAAAGACCTAGCACCAAATCCAATTTGCCATCTGATCTAACTTCTGGAGGCAGTCAAAATGAGCCTTAGAATTCTTCCCTACCTTATTCCTGTGCTGAGATACAGGCTGCTCCAACCTGCTGTAAAATGCTTGATTTCGAGAGTGAGCGAAACTAATGAAAACATTGTTGGGGTAAAACCTAAAGGGAAAGACCTAGCACCAAATCCAATTTGCCATCTGATCTAACTTCTGGAGGCAGTCAAAGTGATCCTTAGAATTCTTCCCTACCTTATTCCTGTGCTGAGATACAGGCTGCTCCAACCTGCTGTAAAATGCTTGATTTCGAGAGTGAGCGAAACTAATGAAAACATTGTTGGGGTAAAACCTAAAGGGAAAGACCTAGCACCAAATCCAATTTGCCATCTGATCTAACTTCTGGAGGCAGTCAAAATGATCCTTAGAATTCTTCCCTACCTTATTCCTGTGCTGAGATACAGGCTGCTCCAACCTGCTGTAAAATGCTTGATTTCGAGAGTGAGCGAAACTAATGAAAACATTGTTGGGGTAAAACCTAAAGGGAAAGACCTAGCACCAAATCCAATTTGCCATCTGATCTAACTTCTGGAGGCAGTCAAAATGAGCCTTAGAATTCTTCCCTACCTTATTCCTGTGCTGAGATACAGGCTGCTCCAACCTGCTGTAAAATGCTTGATTTCGAGAGTGAGCGAAACTAATGAAAACATTGTTGGGGTAAAACCTAAAGGGAAAGACCTAGCACCAAATCCAATTTGCCATCTGATCTAACTTCTGGAGGCAGTCAAAATGAGCCTTAGAATTCTTCCCTACCTTATTCCTGTGCTGAGATACAGGCTGCTCCAACCTGCTGTAAAATGCTTGATTTCGAGAGTGAGCGAAACTAATGAAAACATTGTTGGGGTAAAACCTAAAGGGAAAGACCTAGCACCAAATCCAATTTGCCATCTGATCTAACTTCTGGAGGCAGTCAAAATGATCCTTAGAATTCTTCCCTACCTTATTCCTGTGCTGAGATACAGGCTGCTCCAACCTGCTGTAAAATGCTTGATTTCGAGAGTGAGCGAAACTAATGAAAACATTGTTGGGGTAAAACCTAAAGGGAAAGACCTAGCACCAAATCCAATTTGCCATCTGATCTAACTTCTGGAGGCAGTCAAAATGAGCCTTAGAATTCTTCCCTACCTTATTCCTGTGCTGAGATACAGGCTGCTCCAACCTGCTGTAAAATGCTTGATTTCGAGAGTGAGCGAAACTAATGAAAACATTGTTGGGGTAAAACCTAAAGGGAAAGACCTAGCACCAAATCCAATTTGCCATCTGATCTAACTTCTGGAGGCAGTCAAAATGAGCCTTAGAATTCTTCCCTACCTTATTCCTGTGCTGAGATACAGGCTGCTCCAACCTGCTGTAAAATGCTTGATTTCGAGAGTGAGCGAAACTAATGAAAACATTGTTGGGGTAAAACCTAAAGGGAAAGACCTAGCACCAAATCCAATTTGCCATCTGATCTAACTTCTGGAGGCAGTCAAAATGATCCTTAGAATTCTTCCCTACCTTATTCCTGTGCTGAGATACAGGCTGCTCCAACCTGCTGTAAAATGCTTGATTTCGAGAGTGAGCGAAACTAATGAAAACATTGTTGGGGTAAAACCTAAAGGGAAAGACCTAGCACCAAATCCAATTTGCCATCTGATCTAACTTCTGGAGGCAGTCAAAATGAGCCTTAGAATTCTTCCCTACCTTATTCCTGTGCTGAGATACAGGCTGCTCCAACCTGCTGTAAAATGCTTGATTTCGAGAGTGAGCGAAACTAATGAAAACATTGTTGGGGTAAAACCTAAAGGGAAAGACCTAGCACCAAATCCAATTTGCCATCTGATCTAACTTCTGGAGGCAGTCAAAATGAGCCTTAGAATTCTTCCCTACCTTATTCCTGTGCTGAGATACAGGCTGCTCCAACCTGCTGTAAAATGCTTGATTTCGAGAGTGAGCGAAAGTAATGAAAACATTGTTGGGGTAAAACCTAAAGGGAAAGACCTAGCACCAAATCCAATTTGCCATCTGATCTAACTTCTGGAGGCAGTCAAAATGATCCTTAGAATTCTTCCCTACCTTATTCCTGTGCTGAGATACAGGCTGCTCCAACCTGCTGTAAAATGCTTGATTTCGAGAGTGAGCGAAACTAATGAAAACATTGTTGGGGTAAAACCTAAAGGGAAAGACCTAGCACCAAATCCAATTTGCCATCTGATCTAACTTCTGGAGGCAGTCAAAATGATCCTTAGAATTCTTCCCTACCTTATTCCTGTGCTGAGATACAGGCTGCTCCAACCTGCTGTAAAATGCTTGATTTCGAGAGTGAGCGAAACTAATGAAAACATTGTTGGGGTAAAACCTAAAGGGAAAGACCTAGCACCAAATCCAATTTGCCATCTGATCTAACTTCTGGAGTCAGTCAAAATGGTCCTTAGAATTCTTCCCTACCTTATTCCTGTGCTGAGATACAGGCTGCTCCAACCTGCTGTAAAATGCTTGATTTCGAGAGTGAGCGAAACTAATGAAAACATTGTTGGGGTAAAACCTAAAGGGAAAGACCTAGCACCAAATCCAATTTGCCATCTGATCTAACTTCTGGAGGCAGTCAAAATGAGCCTTAGAATTCTTCCCTACCTTATTCCTGTGCTGAGATACAGGCTGCTCCAACCTGCTGTAAAATGCTTGATTTCGAGAGTGAGCGAAACTAATGAAAACATTGTTGGGGTAAAACCTAAAGGGAAAGACCTAGCACCAAATCCAATTTGCCATCTGATCTAACTTCTGGAGGCAGTCAAAATGATCCTTAGAATTCTTCCCTACCTTATTCCTGTGCTGAGATACAGGCTGCTCCAACCTGCTGTAAAATGCTTGATTTCGAGAGTGAGCGAAACTAATGAAAACATTGTTGGGGTAAAACCTAAAGGGAAAGACCTAGCACCAAATCCAATTTGCCATCTGATCTAACTTCTGGAGGCAGTCAAAATGAGCCTTAGAATTCTTCCCTACCTTATTCCTGTGCTGAGATACAGGCTGCTCCAACCTGCTGTAAAATGCTTGATTTCGAGAGTGAGCGAAACTAATGAAAACATTGTTGGGGTAAAACCTAAAGGGAAAGACCTAGCACCAAATCCAATTTGCCATCTGATCTAACTTCTGGAGGCAGTCAAAATGAGCCTTAGAATTCTTCCCTACCTTATTCCTGTGCTGAGATACAGGCTGCTCCAACCTGCTGTAAAATGCTTGATTTCGAGAGTGAGCGAAACTAATGAAAACATTGTTGGGGTAAAACCTAAAGGGAAAGACCTAGCACCAAATCCAATTTGCCATCTGATCTAACTTCTGGAGGCAGTCAAAATGATCCTTAGAATTCTTCCCTACCTTATTCCTGTGCTGAGATACAGGCTGCTCCAACCTGCTGTAAAATGCTTGATTTCGAGAGTGAGCGAAACTAATGAAAACATTGTTGGGGTAAAACCTAAAGGGAAAGACCTAGCACCAAATCCAATTTGCCATCTGATCTAACTTCTGGAGGCAGTCAAAATGAGCCTTAGAATTCTTCCCTACCTTATTCCTGTGCTGAGATACAGGCTGCTCCAACCTGCTGTAAAATGCTTGATTTCGAGAGTGAGCGAAACTAATGAAAACATTGTTGGGGTAAAACCTAAAGGGAAAGACCTAGCACCAAATCCAATTTGCCATCTGATCTAACTTCTGGAGGCAGTCAAAATGATCCTTAGAATTCTTCCCTACCTTATTCCTGTGCTGAGATACAGGCTGCTCCAACCTGCTGTAAAATGCTTGATTTCGAGAGTGAGCGAAACTAATGAAAACATTGTTGGGGTAAAACCTAAAGGGAAAGACCTAGCACCAAATCCAATTTGCCATCTGATCTAACTTCTGGAGGCAGTCAAAATGAGCCTTAGAATTCTTCCCTACCTTATTCCTGTGCTGAGATACAGGCTGCTCCAACCTGCTGTAAAATGCTTGATTTCGAGAGTGAGCGAAACTAATGAAAACATTGTTGGGGTAAAACCTAAAGGGAAAGACCTAGCACCAAATCCAATTTGCCATCTGATCTAACTTCTGGAGGCAGTCAAAATGAGCCTTAGAATTCTTCCCTACCTTATTCCTGTGCTGAGATACAGGCTGCTCCAACCTGCTGTAAAATGCTTGATTTCGAGAGTGAGCGAAACTAATGAAAACATTGTTGGGGTAAAACCTAAAGGGAAAGACCTAGCACCAAATCCAATTTGCCATCTGATCTAACTTCTGGAGGCAGTCAAAATGATCCTTAGAATTCTTCCCTACCTTATTCCTGTGCTGAGATACAGGCTGCTCCAACCTGCTGTAAAATGCTTGATTTCGAGAGTGAGTGAAACTAATGAAAACATTGTTGGGGTAAAACCTAAAGGGAAAGACCTAGCACCAAATCCAATTTGCCATCTGATCTAACTTCTGGAGGCAGTCAAAATGAGCCTTAGAATTCTTCCCTACCTTATTCCTGTGCTGAGATACAGGCTGCTCCAACCTGCTGTAAAATGCTTGATTTCGAGAGTGAGCGAAACTAATGAAAACATTGTTGGGGTAAAACCTAAAGGGAAAGACCTAGCACCAAATCCAATTTGCCATCTGATCTAACTTCTGGAGGCAGTCAAAATGATCCTTAGAATTCTTCCCTACCTTATTCCTGTGCTGAGATACAGGCTGCTCCAACCTGCTGTAAAATGCTTGATTTCGAGAGTGAGCGAAACTAATGAAAACATTGTTGGGGTAAAACCTAAAGGGAAAGACCTAGCACCAAATCCAATTTGCCATCTGATCTAACTTCTGGAGGCAGTCAAAATGATCCTTAGAATTCTTCCCTACCTTATTCCTGTGCTGAGATACAGGCTGCTCCAACCTGCTGTAAAATGCTTGATTTCGAGAGTGAGCGAAACTAATGAAAACATTGTTGGGGTAAAACCTAAAGGGAAAGACCTAGCACCAAATCCAATTTGCCATCTGATCTAACTTCTGGAGGCAGTCAAAATGAGCCTTAGAATTCTTCCCTACCTTATTCCTGTGCTGAGATACAGGCTGCTCCAACCTGCTGTAAAATGCTTGATTTCGAGAGTGAGCGAAACTAATGAAAACATTGTTGGGGTAAAACCTAAAGGGAAAGACCTAGCACCAAATCCAATTTGCCATCTGATCTAACTTCTGGAGGCAGTCAAAATGAGCCTTAGAATTCTTCCCTACCTTATTCCTGTGCTGAGATACAGGCTGCTCCAACCTGCTGTAAAATGCTTGATTTCGAGAGTGAGCGAAACTAATGAAAACATTGTTGGGGTAAAACCTAAAGGGAAAGACCTAGCACCAAATCCAATTTGCCATCTGATCTAACTTCTGGAGGCAGTCAAAGTGATCCTTAGAATTCTTCCCTACCTTATTCCTGTGCTGAGATACAGGCTGCTCCAACCTGCTGTAAAATGCTTGATTTCGAGAGTGAGCGAAACTAATGAAAACATTGTTGGGGTAAAACCTAAAGGGAAAGACCTAGCACCAAATCCAATTTGCCATCTGATCTAACTTCTGGAGGCAGTCAAAATGAGCCTTAGAATTCTTCCCTACCTTATTCCTGTGCTGAGATACAGGCTGCTCCAACCTGCTGTAAAATGCTTGATTTCGAGAGTGAGCGAAACTAATGAAAACATTGTTGGGGTAAAACCTAAAGGGAAAGACCTAGCACCAAATCCAATTTGCCATCTGATCTAACTTCTGGAGGCAGTCAAAATGAGCCTTAGAATTCTTCCCTACCTTATTCCTGTGCTGAGATACAGGCTGCTCCAACCTGCTGTAAAATGCTTGATTTCGAGAGTGAGCGAAACTAATGAAAACATTGTTGGGGTAAAACCTAAAGGGAAAGACCTAGCACCAAATCCAATTTGCCATCTGATCTAACTTCTGGAGGCAGTCAAAATGAGCCTTAGAATTCTTCCCTACCTTATTCCTGTGCTGAGATACAGGCTGCTCCAACCTGCTGTAAAATGCTTGATTTCGAGAGTGAGCGAAACTAATGAAAACATTGTTGGGGGAAAACCTAAAGGGAAAGACCTAGCACCAAATCCAATTTGCCATCTGATCTAACTTCTGGAGGCAGTCAAAGTGATCCTCAGAATTCTTCCCTACCTTATTCCTGTGCTGAGATACAGGCTGCTCCAACCTGCTGTAAAATGCTTGATTTCGAGAGTGAGCGAAACTAATGAAAACATTGTTGGGGTAAAACCTAAAGGGAAAGACCTAGCACCAAATCCAATTTGCCATCTGATCTAACTTCTGGAGGCAGTCAAAATGATCCTTAGAATTCTTCCCTACCTTATTCCTGTGCTGAGATACAGGCTGCTCCAACCTGCTGTAAAATGCTTGATTTCGAGAGTGAGCGAAACTAATGAAAACATTGTTGGGGTAAAACCTAAAGGGAAAGACCTAGCACCAAATCCAATTTGCCATCTGATCTAACTTCTGGAGGCAGTCAAAATGAGCCTTAGAATTCTTCCCTACCTTATTCCTGTGCTGAGATACAGGCTGCTCCAACCTGCTGTAAAATGCTTGATTTCGAGAGTGAGCGAAACTAATGAAAACATTGTTGGGGTAAAACCTAAAGGGAAAGACCTAGCACCAAATCCAATTTGCCATCTGATCTAACTTCTGGAGGCAGTCAAAATGAGCCTTAGAATTCTTCCCTACCTTATTCCTGTGCTGAGATACAGGCTGCTCCAACCTGCTGTAAAATGCTTGATTTCGAGAGTGAGCGAAACTAATGAAAACATTGTTGGGGTAAAACCTAAAGGGAAAGACCTAGCACCAAATCCAATTTGCCATCTGATCTAACTTCTGGAGGCAGTCAAAATGATCCTTAGAATTCTTCCCTACCTTATTCCTGTGCTGAGATACAGGCTGCTCCAACCTGCTGTAAAATGCTTGATTTCGAGAGTGAGCGAAACTAATGAAAACATTGTTGGGGTAAAACCTAAAGGGAAAGACCTAGCACCAAATCCAATTTGCCATCTGATCTAACTTCTGGAGGCAGTCAAAATGAGCCTTAGAATTCTTCCCTACCTTATTCCTGTGCTGAGATACAGGCTGCTCCAACCTGCTGTAAAATGCTTGATTTCGAGAGTGAGCGAAACTAATGAAAACATTGTTGGGGTAAAACCTAAAGGGAAAGACCTAGCACCAAATCCAATTTGCCATCTGATCTAACTTCTGGAGGCAGTCAAAGTGATCCTTAGAATTCTTCCCTACCTTATTCCTGTGCTGAGATACAGGCTGCTCCAACCTGCTGTAAAATGCTTGATTTCGAGAGTGAGCGAAACTAATGAAAACATTGTTGGGGTAAAACCTAAAGGGAAAGACCTAGCACCAAATCCAATTTGCCATCTGATCTAACTTCTGGAGGCAGTCAAAATGAGCCTTAGAATTCTTCCCTACCTTATTCCTGTGCTGAGATACAGGCTGCTCCAACCTGCTGTAAAATGCTTGATTTCGAGAGTGAGCGAAACTAATGAAAACATTGTTGGGGTAAAACCTAAAGGGAAAGACCTAGCACCAAATCCAATTTGCCATCTGATCTAACTTCTGGAGGCAGTCAAAATGAGCCTTAGAATTCTTCCCTACCTTATTCCTGTGCTGAGATACAGGCTGCTCCAACCTGCTGTAAAATGCTTGATTTCGAGAGTGAGCGAAACTAATGAAAACATTGTTGGGGTAAAACCTAAAGGGAAAGACCTAGCACCAAATCCAATTTGCCATCTGATCTAACTTCTGGAGGCAGTCAAAATGAGCCTTAGAATTCTTCCCTACCTTATTCCTGTGCTGAGATACAGGCTGCTCCAACCTGCTGTAAAATGCTTGATTTCGAGAGTGAGCGAAACTAATGAAAACATTGTTGGGGTAAAACCTAAAGGGAAAGACCTAGCACCAAATCCAATTTGCCATCTGATCTAACTTCTGGAGGCAGTCAAAATGATCCTTAGAATTCTTCCCTACCTTATTCCTGTGCTGAGATACAGGCTGCTCCAACCTGCTGTAAAATGCTTCATTTCGAGAGTGAGCGAAACTAATGAAAACATTGTTGGGGTAAAACCTAAAGGGAAAGACCTAGCACCAAATCCAATTTGCCATCTGATCTAACTTCTGGAGGCAGTCAAAATGAGCCTTAGAATTCTTCCCTACCTTATTCCTGTGCTGAGATACAGGCTGCTCCAACCTGCTGTAAAATGCTTGATTTCGAGAGTGAGCGAAACTAATGGAAACATTGTTGGGGTAAAACCTAAAATGAAAGACCTAGCACCAAATCCAATTTGCCATCTGATCTAACTTCTGGAGGCAGTCAAAATGATCCTTAGAATTCTTCCCTACCTTATTCCTGTGCTGAGATACAGGCTGCTCCAACCTGCTGTAAAATGCTTGATTTCGAGAGTGAGCGAAACTAATGAAAACATTGTTGGGGTAAAACCTAAAGGGAAAGACCTAGCACCAAATCCAATTTGCCATCTGATCTAACTTCTGGAGGCAGTCAAAATGAGCATTTGAATTCTTCCCTACCTTATTCCTGTGCTGAGATACAGGCTGCTCCAACCTGCTGTAAAATGCTTGATTTCGAGAGTGAGCGAAACTAATGGAAACATTGTTGGGGTAAAACCTAAAGGGAAAGACCTAGCACCAAATCCAATTTGCCATCTGATCTAACTTCTGGAGGCAGTCAAAATGAGCCTTAGAATTCTTCCCTACCTTATTCCTGTGCTGAGATACAGGCTGCTCCAACCTGCTGTAAAATGCTTGATTTCGAGAGTGAGCGAAACTAATGAAAACATTGTTGGGGTAAAACCTAAAGGGAAAGACCTAGCACCAAATCCAATTTGCCATCTGATCTAACTTCTGGAGGCAGTCAAAATGATCCTTAGAATTCTTCCCTACCTTACTCCTGTGCTGAGATACAGGCTGCTCCAACCTGCTGTAAAATGCTTGATTTCGAGAGTGAGCGAAACTAATGAAAACATTGTTGGGGTAAAACCTAAAGGGAAAGACCTAGCACCAAATCCAATTTGCCATCTGATCTAACTTCTGGAGGCAGTCAAAATGAGCCTTAGAATTCTTCCCTACCTTATTCCTGTGCTGAGATACAGGCTGCTCCAACCTGCTGTAAAATGCTTGATTTCGAGAGTGAGCGAAACTAATGAAAACATTGTTGGGGTAAAACCTAAAGGGAAAGACCTAGCACCAAATCCAATTTGCCATCTGATCTAACTTCTGGAGGCAGTCAAAATGAGCCTTAGAATTCTTCCCCTACCTTATTCCTGTGCTGAGATACAGGCTGCTCCAACCTGCTGTAAAATGCTTGATTTCGAGAGTGAGCGAAACTAATGAAAACATTGTTGGGGTAAAACCTAAAGGGAAAGACCTAGCACCAAATCCAATTTGCCATCTGATCTAACTTCTGGAGGCAGTCAAAATGAGCATTTGAATTCTTCCCTACCTTATTCCTGTGCTGAGATACAGGCTGCTCCAACCTGCTGTAAAATGCTTGATTTCGAGAGTGAGCGAAACTAATGGAAACATTGTTGGGGTAAAACCTAAAGGGAAAGACCTAGCACCAAATCCAATTTGCCATCTGATCTAACTTCTGGAGGCAGTCAAAATGAGCCTTAGAATTCTTCCCTACCTTATTCCTGTGCTGAGATACAGGCTGCTCCAACCTGCTGTAAAATGCTTGATTTCGAGAGTGAGCGAAACTAATGAAAACATTGTTGGGGTAAAACCTAAAGGGAAAGACCTAGCACCAAATCCAATTTGCCATCTGATCTAACTTCTGGAGGCAGTCAAAATGAGCCTTAGAATTCTTCCCTACCTTACTCCTGTGCTGAGATACAGGCTGCTCCAACCTGCTGTAAAATGCTTGATTTCGAGAGTGAGCGAAACTAATGAAAACATTGTTGGGGTAAAACCTAAAGGGAAAGACCTAGCACCAAATCCAATTTGCCATCTGATCTAACTTCTGGAGGCAGTCAAAATGAGCCTTAGAATTCTTCCCTACCTTATTCCTGTGCTGAGATACAGGCTGCTCCAACCTGCTGTAAAATGCTTGATTTCGAGAGTGAGCGAAACTAATGAAAACATTGTTGGGGTAAAACCTAAAGGGAAAGACCTAGCACCAAATCCAATTTGCCATCTGATCTAACTTCTGGAGGCAGTCAAAATGAGCCTTAGAATTCTTCCCTACCTTATTCCTGTGCTGAGATACAGGCTGCTCCAACCTGCTGTAAAATGCTTGATTTCGAGAGTGAGCGAAACTAATGAAAACATTGTTGGGGTAAAACCTAAAGGGAAAGACCTAGCACCAAATCCAATTTGCCATCTGATCTAACTTCTGGAGGCAGTCAAAATGATCCTTAGAATTCTTCCCTACCTTATTCCTGTGCTGAGATACAGGCTGCTCCAACCTGCTGTAAAATGCTTGATTTCGAGAGTGAGCGAAACTAATGAAAACATTGGGGTAAAACCTAAAGGGAAAGACCTAGCACCAAATCCAATTTGCCATCTGATCTAACTTCTGGCGGCAGTCAAAATGAGCCTTAGAATTCTTCCCTACCTTATTCCTGTGCTGAGATACAGGCTGCTCCAACCTGCTGTAAAATGCTTGATTTCGAGAGTGAGCGAAACTAATGAAAACATTGTTGGGGTAAAACCTAAAGGGAAAGACCTAGCACCAAATCCAATTTGCCATCTGATCTAACTTCTGGAGGCAGTCAAAATGATCCTTAGAATTCTTCCCTACCTTATTCCTGTGCTGAGATACAGGCTGCTCCAACCTGCTGTAAAATGCTTGATTTCGAGAGTGAGCGAAACTAATGAAAACATTGTTGGGGTAAAACCTAAAGGGAAAGACCTAGCACCAAATCCAATTTGCCATCTGATCTAACTTCTGGAGGCAGTCAAAATGATCCTTAGAATTCTTCCCTACCTTATTCCTGTGCTGAGATACAGGCTGCTCCAACCTGCTGTAAAATGCTTGATTTCGAGAGTGAGCGAAACTAATGAAAACATTGTTGGGGTAAAACCTAAAGGGAAAGACCTAGCACCAAATCCAATTTGCCATCTGATCTAACTTCTGGAGGCAGTCAAAATGAGCCTTAGAATTCTTCCCTACCTTATTCCTGTGCTGAGATACAGGCTGCTCCAACCTGCTGTAAAATGCTTGATTTCGAGAGTGAGCGAAACTAATGAAAACATTGTTGGGGTAAAACCTAAAGGGAAAGACCTAGCACCAAATCCAATTTGCCATCTGATCTAACTTCTGGCGGCAGTCAAAATGAGCCTTAGAATTCTTCCCTACCTTATTCCTGTGCTGAGATACAGGCTGCTCCAACCTGCTGTAAAATGCTTGATTTCGAGAGTGAGCGAAACTAATGAAAACATTGTTGGGGTAAAACCTAAAGGGAAAGACCTAGCACCAAATCCAATTTGCCATCTGATCTAACTTCTGGAGGCAGTCAAAATGATCCTTAGAATTCTTCCCTACCTTATTCCTGTGCTGAGATACAGGCTGCTCCAACCTGCTGTAAAATGCTTGATTTCGAGAGTGAGCGAAACTAATGAAAACATTGTTGGGGTAAAACCTAAAGGGAAAGACCTAGCACCAAATCCAATTTGCCATCTGATCTAACTTCTGGAGGCAGTCAAAATGATCCTTAGAATTCTTCCCTACCTTATTCCTGTGCTGAGATACAGGCTGCTCCAACCTGCTGTAAAATGCTTGATTTCGAGAGTGAGCGAAACTAATGAAAACATTGTTGGGGTAAAACCTAAAGGGAAAGACCTAGCACCAAATCCAATTTGCCATCTGATCTAACTTCTGGAGGCAGTCAAAATGAGCCTTAGAATTCTTCCCTACCTTATTCCTGTGCTGAGATACAGGCTGCTCCAACCTGCTGTAAAATGCTTGATTTCGAGAGTGAGCGAAACTAATGAAAACATTGTTGGGGTAAAACCTAAAGGGAAAGACCTAGCACCAAATCCAATTTGCCATCTGATCTAACTTCTGGAGGCAGTCAAAATGAGCCTTAGAATTCTTCCCTACCTTATTCCTGTGCTGAGATACAGGCTGCTCCAACCTGCTGTAAAATGCTTGATTTCGAGAGTGAGCGAAACTAATGAAAACATTGTTGGGGTAAAACCTAAAGGGAAAGACCTAGCACCAAATCCAATTTGCCATCTGATCTAACTTCTGGAGGCAGTCAAAATGAGCCTTAGAATTCTTCCCTACCTTATTCCTGTGCTGAGATACAGGCTGCTCCAACCTGCTGTAAAATGCTTGATTTCGAGAGTGAGCGAAACTAATGAAAACATTGTTGGGGTAAAACCTAAAGGGAAAGACCTAGCACCAAATCCAATTTGCCATCTGATCTAACTTCTGGAGGCAGTCAAAATGATCCTTAGAATTCTTCCCTACCTTATTCCTGTGCTGAGATACAGGCTGCTCCAACCTGCTGTAAAATGCTTGATTTCGAGAGTGAGCGAAACTAATGAAAACATTGTTGGGGTAAAACCTAAAGGGAAAGACCTAGCACCAAATCCAATTTGCCATCTGATCTAACTTCTGGAGGCAGTCAAAATGAGCCTTAGAATTCTTCCCTACCTTATTCCTGTGCTGAGATACAGGCTGCTCCAACCTGCTGTAAAATGCTTGATTTCGAGAGTGAGCGAAACTAATGAAAACATTGTTGGGGTAAAACCTAAAGGGAAAGACCTAGCACCAAATCCAATTTGCCATCTGATCTAACTTCTGGAGGCAGTCAAAATGATCCTTAGAATTCTTCCCTACCTTATTCCTGTGCTGAGATACAGGCTGCTCCAACCTGCTGTAAAATGCTTGATTTCCAGAGTGAGCGAAACTAATGAAAACATTGTTGGGGTAAAACCTAAAGGGAAAGACCTAGCACCAAATCCAAT